>NC_081556.1:153285420-153442920 GCF_963082655.1 Stomoxys calcitrans | reverse complement strand
AAAAGGCAAGCCATTAAAATATTGTTATTATTATTGTATTATTAACAATGGCAACTGTTGTTTGCAGCTTTTGTTTTTGCTATTTGATGGGATTAATTAATCATACGCTTCATGAGGGCGGAGATGAAAAGATTGGCCAAAGGAGTGTCACCAGGCTAATGCGAATAAGACATTATTAAATTTTAATCTTCATTTTGTTATGCACAACATAATGCTGTTGAAATGGCTCCTTTATTACCCCTACTCGTATTCTTTGCTGTGGAAGTGCAATTGTTAGGGAGAAAGAGAAGCCCGATACACTGAAAAATAAGGCAAAAATTTAGAGAAAAACTTTTTAAAGTACCTTAAAAATTTTTTGAAAACTTCACTTTTAATAGAAGATTTCTTAAAATATTGTTTTAAAAAAAAATTTTTAAAAATATATTTTTTTTTAGGAAAATTTTACTCTTTTTACACCCACCACCGTAGGATAGGGGGGTATATTCATTTAACTATTCCTTTTTCAACACATCGAAATATCAATTTCCGATCCTAAAAAGCATATATATTTCGGATCGTCGTAAAATCTAAGACGATTTAACGATGTCCGTATGTCTGTCCGTATGTCTGTCCGTCTACCCTTCTGTCCATCCGTCTGTTATAATCACTCTTCAGGCTTCAAAAATTGAGATATTGAGCTGAAATTTGGCACAGATACGTCTTTATGATGCACGCTAGTGAAGTTCTTGAACGGGCCAAATCGGACCATATTTGGATATAGCTGCTATATAGACCGATTCCAACGAAGGGTCTTATGCCCTTAAAACTTTATTTTTCTTCCGATTTCACTGATATTTAAAAGAGTGAGTAGTTTTAGGCCTCCCATCATTTGACCCAAATATGGTTCAAATTGGACTATATATAGCTGCCATATAGACCGATCTGCCGATAAAGGGTCTGAAGCCCATAGAAGCTTTATTTATTGCCCATTTTCGCTGAAATTTGAAACAGTGGGTTATTTGAAGCCCTCCGACATCCGGCCAAAGTATGGTTCAGATCGGACTATATATAGATATAGCCGCCATATAGACCCATCTCCCCATAAAGAGTCTGAAGCCCATCAAAGCTTCAAGGTCTCCTTACATAGGAGCCAAATATGGTTCAGATGGGTCTATATTTAGATATAGCTGCCATATAGACCGATCTGCCGATAAAGGGTCTTAAGCTGACTGAGGAGGAATTGGAACCCGTGTGCTACGCAGACGGTGTTATAATACTTCTAAGGGGTAAGAATCCGATAGTGCTATGCAGAAGGCCGAAAAGGTCTTGCATATGGCATAAGACTGGGCTAGACCCAGAGGTCTCAATTGTAACCCAGAAAAGACTGAAATATGCCTGATCACGAGGAAGACGAAGGTGGGCCAATTTAACGCACCACATTTGCTCAATAAGACGATTTCGATATCTGACAAGGTCAAATACTTAGGTGTGATCTTGGACAGGATCAGATGCTGGGCACTATGTAGAATGGGGCCTGAACCCTATGATAGTCCACTGGCTCTACAGGAGCGGGATTAGACCAATACTTACTTACGCCTCAGTAGTTTGGTGGACTGCTATGGAGAAAAGTGCAATATAAGGACCATACAACAGGTTCAGAGAACATGTTGTCTTGGCATAGGCGGAGCGATGAGGACTACACGCACTAGGGCACTGGAGACTATTCTAGATATCCGACCCATTGACATACAGATTAAGTGTGAGGCAGCCACTGCGGCTTGAGACTTAAGGTGATGGGAGAATGGATTGAGGATGGGTGCAGCTCATACCATAGTGGTATAATCGAGGAGACGATAGGAAACCTGAAAGGAAGGGAAGAGGTTTCCGATCGGATACCTGAGATGAACCTTGAAGTCGAGTGCGAGGCACTGTTGCTTGACGGAACAATTGTATTGCCATATGGAAGATAATGTTACACGGATGGATCAAAGCTAGAGGACAGAGTGGGCCTGGGGGTTTACATTGAGAACCCAGGGACTGAGATCTGTTTTAGACTGCCTGAGCACAATACGGTCCTGCAGGTGGAAATCCGGGCGATAACGGAATGCGTGATGCTAACGCGAGGACGTCAATTGTTAACATCTTTACTGGCAGTAAATTTGCCCTAAGGGCAATAACAACCAGGACCGTAAGTTCACGAACTGTCTTGCAGTGTAAGAAGGAGATAGACGCCTTCTCTGAGGATAGGAAAATCCGCATCGTTTGGGTACCGGACCATAACAGTGTAAGGGGAAATGAAAGGGCAGACAATTTGGCGGTGAAGGCCAGAGGGCTGCCGTCACTAAAACTTGGTTAACCCGAAGCCTTTCGGGATGCCGCAGTCCGAGTTAAGGGCATGGACGGCGAGTGCGCATGCAACCCTGTGCAACAATGAAATGGTCGTAGGACGGCGAAAATCCTATGGGGGGATCCAGATCGTGAGAAGACGAGGCTACTACTGAAAAGAAGCAAGAATGAGGTCAGTATAGCTATTGGTATCATAACGGGACATATAGGACTACGAGCTCACTTATGTAAAACCAATTCTTATCCGAATGAACTGAAATATTACATAATTATTTCTACAATGTTTAGCATTCATTTATGATCCGAATCGGACTATAACTTTATATAGCTCCAATAGCATAACAGATCTTATTCAATATTCTTTATTTGCCTAAAAAGGGATATAACTCGACAAATCCGATCCATGGTGGAGGGTATGTAAGATTCGGCCCGGCCGAACTTAGCACGTTCTTACTTGTTTTAATGTAAAATTTCAAAATTCTACCTCTATGCATCCATCCTGCATAAAGTTCATCCATGTCTTAACTTTTTTGGTACTTTTTTTAGTACCTAAATGTAAAAATTTCCAAAAACTTTTGGAGTGACCCAATTAAGGTCTGTCCTTGTAGTCACCCAATTAAGGTTGCCATAATGTTTATAAATTCGAAAATTCCGAGCTCTAGTTCAATTTACCAAGAAAGTACCAAATAGTACCAATTGCGGTATTAAACGTAAACGTACTCTTGCACTTCCGGTACGATTTTCCAAAATTTTGTTACCAAACCTTTTTTTTCGAAACGCTCTTTAATTTGAGTTTAAGAACATAATTGTAGCCCTTTCATGGCATGGGGCGGATTAATATCTGCACCCTCTTTTCAACCTAACCTAACCTACCAATATTGGTGTTAAAAGGTACGAGTTGTAAAAAGGTCATAGTCCCCATAGTCCCTATCTTGGATCTTGACTTCTTGAGCTAATAGAGCGCGCAGTTCTCGTCCGTATTGACTGAAATTTTGCACGTGGTGTTTTGGTATCACTTCAAATAACTGCGCTAAGTATGGTTCAAATCGGTCCATGTTTTGATATAGCTTCTTTATAAACCGATCTTCTGTATTGACATCTTGAGTGTCTAGAGGGCGCAATTCTCATCCGGTTTGGCTGAAATAAGGTGTTTTATTATGACTTCCAAAAACTGTGCTAAGTATGGCGCAAATCGGTATATAACCTGATATAGCTGCCATATAACCCGATCTGGGATCATGGCTTCTTGAGCCTCTAGAGGGCGTAATTCTCATCCGATTTGGAATGTGTAATATGGTCTGAATCGATCAATAGCTTGATGCAGCTTCCATCTAAACATATCTCCCGATTTTGTTTCTTGAGCCCGTGCAAGGAGCAATTCTTATCCGAATTAACTGAAATAGTACACAGTGACAAATTGCCATAACGTACATAAATTCGAAAATTCCGAGCTCTAGTTCAATTTTCCAAGAAAGTACCAAATAGTACCAATTGCGGTATGAAACGTACTATTTCTTCCACTTCCAGTACGATTTTCCAAAATTTTGTAACTAAACCTTTTTTTTCGAGAGGCCCTTAATTTGAGTTTAAGAACATAATTCTAGCCCTTTCCGTTCGCGCTGGGTAAATATGTACAATTACGTACTTTTAAGTAACAAAAAGTACGAATGTCAACAAACTCAGTTTTATCCCGTGCCTATGACCCAAGACCAACATTGGTGCAAAATTTCATGACTCTAGTTTTAGCCGTTTGGTCAAGGCGATGATCAGTCAGTCACTCAACTCTTTTATGTATATAGATTCTTATTTACTATAATCCTCCATTTATTGAACACCTTTGTTAGTTAGTTAAATTTATTCGCCATTTTCCTTAGTGTATTCATTCATTTCTGTCATTCAGCATCTGTCACTTAGCTTGAAGTTATACGAAAGTCTGTCGCACGACTACGGTCCATGGATATTCGTTATAATTTCTGATAATCCTTTATTGAGAAATGAGCAAGAGATGACACTCACCATAACAATCAGTTCCTGAAACAGAAATGGGGAAATATCAACATCAACGTCATCAATGGATATGGGCAAGCCAATGTCACTGTATTACGAAAAATGGAAATGAAGGCATTAAAATGGACTACTTCATTTGTTTGTCTCTTTTTTTTATGGGCTCGACCATCCAGTCGTTTTGAATAATAATGACAACAAATGTCAGTGGTCTGACGTTTATTAAGACTTTGTTTAAAGCAATATCTGGTTGGACATTATGGCAAGCCATCAGTATATGTTTTTTTGCCTAGCAGTTGTCCTCATGGGCCTGCTCTTCGATATGTTCAATATGGCGTTTCTTTCTTTTGGGGAATCGCCAACTAAAGTCTTAATTTTATTAATTTTCCAATGGCCTATAAATAGCCCAGCCACATTTGTGTAGTGTCGCTCGTTTGATTTCTGTTGCTCTTGCTTCGGACAATTTGCAGCATTAACGGCAGCATTTTTCCAAAGTCTTAAACGACTCTGAAATATCCTTTTATGGCATGGCGTTTTGTTAAACAATAAAACCCCAATGCTGTGGCATTGCCATTGTCGAGATGACAATGTTTCGATGTCATTGTGGGTTTTGCCAAGCTACTGATAGAGTGAAAATCTCACACAGAACAGCGGTCTCATGTCATCATCAATCGCCAAAGGAGCTCTCAAACATTGTGTCATAAATTATTTTCGTTTGTATTGGGAAATTTTAAAACATTAATGCCATAGACTCTCGAGGGAGGAGAACTCGCTTAAGTCTGAATTTTTTTCACCAATTATGGAATTTCTTCGTTTGTCTTATTATAAACTGTCATAAATTACAGTTAAATACTATGTGGAGAAACACTATTGGAGTTTAATTTAACTATTGGTTGCCCAAAAAGTAATTGCGGATTTTTCATATAGTCGGCGTTGAAAAATTTTTTCACAGCTTGTGACTCTGTAATTGCATTCTTTCTTCTGTCAGTTATCAGCTGTTACTTTTAGCTTGCTTTAGAAAAAAAGTGTAAAAAATGTATATTTGATTAAAGTTCATTCTAAGTTTTATTAAAAATGCATTTACTTTCTTTTAAAAAATCCGCAATTACTTTTTGGGCAACCCACGAAAATGCAAAATAGTACAGTTAACTTACGTTTTGATTTTGGTTTAAGGTTCTAGAGAGTATAGTAGAAAACAAAAGTCAAACTTCTGAGCCCAGTAGTATGTAAAGGGGCGCCAACAAAATCCTTCAAGCTAATATGTGCACTAATCGATAAATATTAACTCAGGTAAAAGGCATTTAGTAGCAGAGCAATGAAAATTGCAAATTTTTCCCATGTTTTCACTAAGGAACAGGGGCTTTTACATGGCATAGTACCTCACCAGCCAGCCACCAGCATTTTGCAATGAAAATAGACCCCAAATTCATTATTTATTCCCAACGGAAATGAATTTAAGTTAAGAGGATGTTTAGGGCGTACGCCACTTGGCTTCAAAATTGGATATCAAATTCGTTTTCTACTCTCAAATACCTTTCATTTGAGTCCCATATTGTCGTAATGGGTCAAATAACCCATTTGACGTATCTTTAGGAGGAAAAGCGCCACCTAAACTTGAACGCAAATTTTAAAGTCATATTTGTAATCTACTCCCTAATATCTATCATTTGAGTCCCATATAACCATGGTCGGCTAATATGTCCATTACTTGGACCTAATGTTTTATGCCATATTTGTAATCTACTGCCTAATACAATACTTTTCATTTGATACTCATATTGACATGAACTTCGAATATATCTGGCTAGAGGAGTTTTAGGGTTGGGGGGCCCTCTGGGTACTTTGACCCAAATTTTTATGCCGTATTCGTTTTCTCGTCTCCAATACCTTTCATTTAATACCCTCTTTGTGCCCATCGGATAACTTTCGGATATGGGTCGTTTTGGGTGGCCGTATTCACTCGATATCTAAAAATTATATTGCCTATATATCCTTCCAGACAAACGTGCACAATCTATGAAAATTGTAAGAAAATCGGTTCAGCCAAGTATTATATTGTCATAATGGGTCTAATGGCATCTTTGAGGGGTGGCGTGACCTCCTATACTTCAATCTGATTTTGTATGCCATATTCGAAATCTACTTCCGAATACCTTTCATTTGAGCCCCATATTGAAATGAAGGTCCAATATGTCTGTTTGGGGGAGTTTTGGTGTTGGGGCGGCCCGATGGCTACTAGGACTAAAATTTTATTACCATATTCGTATTCTACTCTCCAATACCTTTCATTTGATACCTATATTGTCCCGATCAGTCCACTTTTGATTTTAGGTTGTGTTTTTGGCATAAGGGGGAGGGTCCGTTCCCCTTCCGATACCGAAAAATTATATAGCCTATGTTTCTTTTCAGACCAACCTACACAGTATCCGAAAATTTCGAGAAAATCGGTGCTGCCGTTTTTCAGTCTAAACGGAACAAACAAACCGAGTCCCATATATCCGTGATTGACTAATGTGCCTATTTTGGCCTTTTTTGTTTGGTTGGGGTGACCTCCTATATTTCGGCATGTTATCTACTCCCGCGTAATTTTCATTTGATACCCATATTGTCCTTATCGGTCAACTTTTGATTTTGGGTGGTGTTTTTGGGGTAACGGTGGAGGGTCAGCCCCCTTCCGTTATCAATAAATTGTAAAGCCTATTCCTAATTTTTGACCATATTCGTAATCTACTCCCGAATACCTTTCATTTGAGTCCCATATTGTCACGATTGTCAAATAAACCTATTTTAAGGGGTTTGGACCCAACTTTTATTATGAATAGCTTTCATTTGAATCCCATATTGTCCCGATCGGTCCACTTTTATTTTTGGGTAGTACTTTTGGGGTAAGGGGGAGGGTCCTCTAGTGGCTCAAGAAGTCAAGACCCCAGATCGGTTTATATGGCAGCTATATCACAACATGGACCGATATGGCCCATTTACAATCCCAACCGACCTACACTAATAAGAAGAATTTGTTCAAAATTTCAAGCACCTAGCTTTGCTCTTTCGAAAGTTAGCGTGCTTACGACGGACAGACGGACGGATGGACATGGCTAGTTCGACTTAAAATGTCATGACGATCATGACATTTGTGGGGTCTTAGACGAATATTGCGAGAAGTTACAAACAGCATGACGAAATTAGTATACCCCCATCCTATGGTGGAGGGTATTAAAAGATCTTTAAATTGTCTTTAGGCCCTTTTTATTTGATAACACAGTTTTGAGTTAAACTTCCTTACTTAAAACACCATGTGGTAATCAAGAAATTGTCCTTTCCCCATTTTCAGACATTGAATGATTGAACACCAGTCTCATAAATTTCATTGCAGATAGTCACAATTGGTTTGATAATTTTTGCAGATAAAGCGATTCGATTAAAACATAAATTAAGAGCCATAAATGATGACAAACAAACACTCACACACACACACATGTAGGTGAATGCACACACACACACAAACATACCCAACCAATTATGAGTTAAATATTTATATAGCGGCAACAATCACAAAAAGTGTTTTTCCCTTTTTTTGTATTGGTCAACAAGCAATAAGGGAAATGAAGAAAATATGTAAATAATATGGCACACGGTTTGTATATCTTTAAATAATGATTTCATGTATTTACTGCGCAGTGTGTTTAACCTCTTTGTGATAGTAAATTAATTTTATTCATTAAATTAATTTTCATGATATTATCTTTATCCGGAGAATTGCTTTATTAAGTATCCTGCAATGATGTGATACAAGATTTGGTGATACATTGCAGACATTTAAAGCATTTCTGTAGAAGTCTTTGAGTTTATTGAACTTTAGATAGCGGTTATATAGAGCTGCAATCAATGTGAGGTGGTAGAGTCGAGATGTTAAATAAAATTTAAGAAGGATTGTTTGTTATAGGGCGAATTACTGAAAGAGTATGCCTAAAGTGAAGCTCTTAGATGAAGCAAATATATCATCAACATCAATAAGAAGTAGTTTTGAAAAGTTTCGTTAAGACATGACTATGACAATTTTGAACGTCAAAACCGTCCAGAATTTATATTTTTTTTGGCCGCATACTGATATTTCAAGGTATCTTGAACGGAATTACTAGGTGAGTGTGCCTTCATCAGATAGTGGATATATTTATATGAAACCTTAACAAGTAAAAAGGCATTAAGTTCGGCCGGGTCGAACTTTGGATACCCACCACCTCGGGTATATATGTAAACCCCCTCTCGTCACAATCCAATGAAATTTAGATAACTTATACACCCAAATTCGGCGCAGACACTGAGTGGTCTTATAAATATAAATCACTCAAATCGGATAATAAATAAAGCTTTTATGAGCTTCAGACCCTCAACCAGCATATCGGTTTATATGACAGCTATATCTAAATACAGTCCTATTTTTATCATCTTTGGGTCGGATGGCGGATGGCCTAAAACCACTCAGTGTTTAAAATTTCAGTGAAATTGGATAAAAAAACTAGTAAAAAGGCGTTAAGTTCAGCCGGGCCGAACTTTGGATACCCACCACCTCGGGTATATATGTAAACCACCTTTCATCAAAATCCGGTGTAAATTGCATACCTTATGTCCCATAGCAGTAATCGGTACAAGTCATTGTTCAATCGTGTATAACGAAATATTGGTCTTTTAAGAAGCCATAACTAAAAATGAACCGATCTAAACTATAAGCGACACGAATGTCGAAAAGCCTAACACAACAAACTGTCCCAAATTTCGGCGAAATCGGACTGTAAATGCGCCTTTTATGGGCCCAAAACCTAAAATCGAGAGATCGGTCTATATGGCAGCTATATTCAAATCTGCACCGATCTGGGCCAACTTGTAGAAGGACGTCGAAGAGCCTAACGCAACTTCGTCTCAAATTTCGGCAAAATCGGACAATAAATGCGCCTTTTATGGCCCCAAAACCTAAAATCGAGAGATCGGTCTATATGGCAGCTATATTCAAATCTGCACCGATCTGGGCCAAATTGAAGAAGGACGTCGGAGAGCCATACACAACGAACTGTCCCAAATCTCGGCGAAATCGGACAATAAATGCGCTTTTTATGGGCCCAAAACTTAAAACCGAGAGATCGGTCTATATGGCAGCTATATTCAAATCTGCACCGATCTGGGCCAACTTGACGAAGGACGTCGAAGAGCCATACACAACGAACTGTCCCAAATCTCGGCGAAATCGGCCCAAAACTTAAAACCGAGAAATCGGTCTATATGGCAGCTATATTCAAATCTGCACCGATCTGGGCCAACTTGTAGAAGGACGTCGGAGAGCCATACACAACGAACTGTCCCAAATCTCGGCGAAATCGGACAATAAATGCGCCTTTTATGGCCCCAAAACCTAAAACCGAGAGATTGGTCTATATGACAGCTATATCCAAATCTGTACCGATCTGGGCCAAATTGACGAAGGATGTTGAAAGGCCTAATACAACTCACTGTCTCAAATTTCGGCGACATCGGACAATAAATGCGCCTTTTATGCGCCTAAGACCCTTAATCGGAGGATCGGTCTATATGACAGCTATATCCAAACCTGGACTGATCTTAGCCAAATTGACTAAGGCTGTCGAAGGGCCTAACACAACTAACTGTCCCAAATTTCAGCAAAATCGGATAATAAATGTGGCTTTTATGGGCCTACATCGGAGGATCGGTCTATATGGCAGCTATATCTAAATCTGGACCGATCTGGGCCAATTTGATGTAGGAGGTCGTAGGGCTTAACATAACTCACTGTCCCAAATTTCAGCAAAATCGGATAATAAATGTGGCTTTTATGCAGACCCTTTATCGGCAGATCGGTCTATATGGCAGCTATATTTAAATACTAGCCCGCTCTGCTGCACCTTCTCTAACTCTCTAATATCTTTTTGGGGTGGGGACACTTCGCCCTGAATGTGGATATCGTGCTACTGTAGCCTATGTCCGCCCATGACGCTGAACGCCTGCATTCGAATCATGGTGGAACTTCGGAAAAAAATTAAAGCGGTGGTTATCCCTCTTAATGCTGGCAACTTAATGCTGGTACCATACCATGCATAGTCATGTAAAAAATTCTCCCCAAAGAGGTGTCGCACTGCAGCACAACGTAGGGACTTGGCTAAAAAGAAGGCCCCTTATGGTTGATAAACTCAACTTGAATCGGAAAGCGCCCATTGGAGAATGAAAAGTTTGCCCCTGCTCGGTTCCTGGGTAAATGTTTGGTCTACTACCAAATGCCTTTTTTTTTAGCCCCATATTACTGAATTGGTAAAAATTTCGGGTTAATGGGGTATTTCGGGGGTGGTCATTTTCAGAAACATTTCTTATGAGTCCGGGGAGGTAATAATGAGGCCACCGGCACGCAAATGTTAATGTCATATTCTCAATCTACTCCCAAATTTATTTCATTTGAATCCTATATACCCATGGTCGGCCGATAAGCCCATTTGGGGGTATTTGTGGGTGAGGCGACCACCCATTACTTGGACCTAATTTTTTATGCCATATTTGTAATCTACTGCCAGATCCTTTTCATTTGAGTCCCATATTGACAAAAATAAAAGTGAACCGATCGGGACAAAATGGACTCAAATGAAAGGTATTCAAGAGTAGAGTACGAATTTCATACTAAAAGTTGGATCCAAGTACCTGGGGGCCGCCCATGCCCCAAGACCCCTTTAAATAGGTTTATTTGACGATCATTACAATATGGGACTCAAATGAAAGGTAATCGGGAATAGATTACGAATATGGTCAGGAAGAAGAAATATGCTTTATAATTTGTTGATATCGGAAGGGAGCGGACCCTCCCCCTTACCCCAATAATACCACGGTGGTGGGTATAAAAACCTAACTGGTTGGCAATGTTGTCTCACATAAATATTTGTTACAATATTTTAAAAAACTTGTGTTTATTTCAATTTCCACAATCTACTTCAAATGCAAACTTCAAGAATTAAACTAAAATCATTCATAAACTCATATAACTTTAAAGTATAGTAATTGAGTTCAGACGTTATCATTGACTTTAAATATGTTTATAATTTAAATTATTTATCTTCATACATACAGTTACATGTATTTGTTGTCGCCATGGGAAATCTAATTGCATACATTTTTCACACTTTAAACCTTTTTTCACATACATATCGTTCTATTCTTGCACATGATCCCTAAAGCAATTAAAAAGATATGAATCTTAAGAAACAAGAGTTTTTAATGATTGTTCAAACTCCGTATTTTTCTGCTCTTTGTATGGGACAAAAATAGAACATATTTTGTATAATCAAATCAATTTTTATATTATTTTTCAATATCAATACCCTCCCGCATGCCGCAATCGCATATGGCAGTGGCTTTTCATATGATATTCGCTTCATGGTATGTGCTTGCAATGAATGTTCATGAATGTCTGTTTATGATGCAATCTCACAAAATATTCTATCAAAACATATGACAGCAAAAATCACAAAAATTCTCAATGGGAAACAAACATAAGTTTCAGTAAAAATAGCTTTTAACTGATTACAAAAAAAAAAAAAAACAATATTAAAAAGAAAATTATCTTGGCATCGTATGGCCATTACAAGAAATTGAAAGAAGACAATTTTCCTTTTTTTGATGATGATGTACGAGTGTTTAGGATTTTTTTGGCATTGATAAATATATTTCTAATTAAAGGTAAAGGGAATGGTAATTAAAATGTCTTGAAACAGCTTTCGATGTGCAGAAAAACAAGTATAAAGGAGTTAAGTTCAGCCGGGCCGTACTTTGGATACCCACCACCTCGGGTATTTAATCCACCTCCTTTGTCATAGTCCGGTGAAAAATTCATAATTTTTGCACCCATAAAAGCTTTATCGAAATATGTTCCGATTTGGACACAATTTGGAACGGATATTGAGAGGTATAATAAGTATAAGTTAATTTCATACAAAATATTGGCTTTTTGGTAGCCATATCTAAATATAGAACGATCTGAACCATATACGACACGGATGTTGAAAAGCCTAACATAAGTCACTGTTTCAAATTTGAGCGAAATCGGATTATAAATGTGCCGTTTATGAGGCCAAGAATTAAAATCGAGAGATCGGTCTATATGGTAGCTATATCTAAATCTGAGCCGATCTGAGCCAAATTAAAGAATAATGTTGAAGGGTCTAACAAAACACACTGTCCCAAATTTCGGCGACATCGGACAATAAATGTTCCTTTTATGGGACCAAAACCTTAACTCGAGAGATCGGTCTATATGGCAGCTATATTTAAATCTGGACCGATCTGGGCCAAATTGAAGAAGAATATTGAATGGCCTAACACAACTCACTGTCCCAAATTTTGGCAAAATCAGACAATAAATACGTCTTTTATGGGTCCAAGACCTTAAGTTGAGAGATCGGTCTATATGGCAGCTATACCCAAATCTGGACCGTTTTGGGCCACATTGAATAGGGATATTGAAGGGCTTAATATAACTCACGATCTCAAATTTCGGCGGGATCGGATAATAAATGCGCCTTTTATGGGCCCAAAACTTTAAATCGAGAGATCGGTCTATATGGCAGCTATATCCAAATCTGGACCGATCTGGGCCAAATTAAAGAAAGATATCGAAGGGCCTAATATAACTCACAATGTCAAATTTAGCCTGGATCGAATAATAAATGCGCCTCTTATGGGCGTTAGACCCTAAATCGGCGGTTCGGTCTATATGGCAGCTATATCCAAATCTCGACCGATCCGGGTCAAATTGAAGATGGATGTTGAAGGGTCTAATATAACTCACGATCTAAAATTTCGGCGGGATCGGATAATAAATGCGCCTTTTATAGGCCCAAAACCTTAAATCGAGAGATCTGTCTATATGGCAGCTATATCCAAATCTGGACCGATCTGGGCCAATTTAAAGAAGGATATCGAAGAGCCTAATATAACACACGATCTCAAATTTCGGCGGGATCGTATAATAAATGCGCCTCTAATGGACCCAAGACCTTAAATCGAGAGATCGGTCTATATGGCAGCTATATGGTCCAAATTTCTGAAAAACTTGATAATAAATGTGGCTTTAATGGGCCGTGACCCTAAATCGGCGGAACGGTCTATATGGCAGCTATATCCAAATCTCGACCGATCTGAGCCAAATTGAAGAAGGATATCGAAAGGCCTAACACAATACACTGTCTCAAATTTCAGCAAAATCGGATAGTAAATGGGTTTTTATTGGGCCCAAGGCCTTAAGTCGAGAGATCGGTCTATATGGCAGCTATATCCAAATTTGAACCGATCTGAGAAAAATTGAAGAGGAATGTCGAAGGGGAGAATACAACTCACTGATCCAAATTTCAGCAAAACTCGGTAATAAATGTGACTTTAATGGGCCTAAGACCATAAATTGGCGGGTAGGTCTATATGGCTTTATCCAAATCTCGACCGATCTGGGCCAAATTAAAGAAAGATATCGAAAGGCCTAACACAACATACTGTCTTAAATTTCAGCAAAATTGGACAATAAATGCGCATCTTATGAGCCCAAGACCTTAAATCGGGAGATCGGTCTATATGGCAGCTATATCCAAATCTGAACCGATCTGGGCCAAATTAAGGAAGGATGTCTAAGGGCCTTATAAAAATAACTATCTCAAATTTCGGCGGGATCGGTTAATAAGTGCGCCTTTTATAGGCCCAAAACCTTAAATCGAGAGATCGGTCTATATGGCAGCTATATCCAAATCTGGACCGATCTGGGCTAAATTAAGGAAGGATGTCGAAGGGCCTAAGTCAACTCACTGTTCCAAATTCCATCAAAATCGTATAATACATGTGGCTTTTATTGGCCTAAGACCTTAAATCGGCAGATCGGTCTATAAGGGGGCTATATGAAGATATGGTCCGATATAGCCCATTTTCGAACTTAACCTGCTTATGAACAAAAACAAGTCTGTGCAAAGTTTCAGCTCAATATCTCTATTTTTGAGACTGTATCGTGATTTCAACAGACAGACGGACGGACATGTCTAGATCGTCTTAGATTTTTACGCTGATCAAGAATATAAATACTTTATAGGGTCGGAAATGGATATTTCGATGTGTTGCAAACGGAATGACAAAATGAATATACACCCATCCTTCGGCGGTGGGTATAAAAATAGGAGAACATAGGGTTGGCCAGCTGAGTAAATAAGGCGTAAAGCTATTTTTAGTTCATTCTGGCCATTCGTCTACACTTAATACCATTCTCAATTAGTGATTGTAAAGCTTCAACCAAGAGTTGTTTGCTTCATAAGTAACTTTCTTCTGTTGTAGGGTATCGTTGTATTGATTCCCCAGTACCTCTGACCAGTTATAGATAGCTAACGCATA
This sequence comes from Stomoxys calcitrans, assembly GCF_963082655.1. Taxonomy (NCBI): domain Eukaryota; kingdom Metazoa; phylum Arthropoda; class Insecta; order Diptera; family Muscidae; genus Stomoxys; species Stomoxys calcitrans. The sequence continues at coordinate 153,428,178 of NC_081556.1, read as the reverse complement.
AAAGAGTATGTGTCAGCATACCCTAGGGATAAGCAAGAACACAAATATGAAATTGAATTTAACTCAATTTAAGTAGACAACAAATGCAGCTGTTGTAGAAGTGTTGCATTGCAAATTAGTTCTTCTCTTTCTCTAATTAGATGAAGTGCTATAACAAAGTTATCGTTTCACTGCTTCCTCTTCACATACATTGAGAGAGTAAAGGAATGTCAACGATTTTAAGATAGCCAAAGGAGGCAGCACATGATGCCATGCTGCATTGCACACATCAATACTGATGTTCAATAACATTTGTAGTGGTCTTAATTAGTTAACTTCCTTTTGCAGCCTTCTACAATTCGAACCTGTACAGCATGCATGACCCTTTGATATGTATATAAAATCCCTGGTGCCACCTTTTTTAGTCCCCCAGAAATCCCATTTGGAATGCTGGAAAATCAAATCTAGAAAATCTATTTAGCTTTACAAACATAACACAACATTGTTTTCTCATTTTCTTTGAAAGGAGGAAGGAAAGAACGATTTAATCGTTGGGATTGGCAAAGTGTAAAGAAACAATAGATGAATGAATGAAAACTAAATAAATGCAATGAATACCACTATGATGTTGCGACTAACACTTGAGACCATTGAAGTATGAAACTTTTTAATTAGTGACAACAATTGCTGCATGAGCGAAAATTTTCTCATAAGTGTGTGTGTGTGTGTTTATGTGTGGGTTCTATTTCAGTTGTCCAGCCAAAAGCCAGTTGGCACCAACATCTAGTTCAGTAGCTAACATTTTAAACCAATTTTGTCTCTGCAGTTTCATATTAGGCAAAATTATAAGAAGTGGGGTGATTTATACATTTGGTACTGAAGTACCTTTTACCAAACTAGGAACAAGTGTTGCTGGCAGGGATTGGTCTTAAATATGCTTCATGCATAGAAACAAGAATTAACACCAAAAATTCTTCAAAAAACAAACAAACAAAATACTTCCATTTAATGAAGATTGTTGGCGTATTGCTTCAATTCTTTAGTGGAATTCCATTACTCAACAATGATTGATACTTGTGAAAGTTATTGGTGCGGCAAACTTTCAAATTATTATTATAATTATTTTAAATTATTATTGTCAAAGAGTTCATCTCAACAGGGGTACTACTCTCATATCAAAGAGTCGGCCCTACTCAACTTTAAACTAAATGATATGGAGCCTCCTTATTTATGCAGAGTCTGAACGACATGCCGCCTAGCGCCATCACTTGTTAGAGAAGTTTTAACATAACTAGATAACTTAAATATGTCGCCAGCATATGTTAAGGGATGCAACTGCAAATTTGCCCATGAACCTTCCATTAAGGAACAGGGGCAAACTTCTCACATATCAATGAGTGGTGTCCGATTCAAGTTTAAGCTCAATGATAAGGGGCCTCCTTTTTATTGCCGAGTCCGAACGTCGTGCTACAGTTCGACATCTCCTTGTGGAGAAGTTTTTACATGGCTGACATACCAGCCAGCATTAGAAGGGGATAACCACCGCTGAAAATGTCCATGAAGTTTTCGCCAGGATTCGAACCCGGGCTTTCATAGTCACAGGCGGACAAGCTAGCCGCTGCGCTACGGTGGATAACAACTACTAAAAATATTCCGCATCATAAGCGGACATGCTCACCTCTGCGACATGGTGGCCCTCCAACTTGTCATTCACCCAATTATTAGTGTTTCGAATTATTCGAATTACGGGGAATAATTTCACTCTAAATTATTACGCAACTAACGTCAAGGCATACATTTACGTACTATTGTAGTTTGTTGGCATTAGCAGAAGTACTAGTTCCGAGGACAACTGGTTACTGCAACAACAACCCCGTGTTAAGTTCACCAGTTACTTACACTGAAAGTAAACAAATGTGGAACCAGTTCTGAATATTTATCAATTAGTGAATGTGTATTAGAGGCCTGGACTACTGGGATATTTCTGCACTATACGAAAGGATGAATGTTGTTTCAGTGTGTCAGCACCAAACTCTGTTTAGAGAAGGGGTAACCCAGCAAATTATTTGGGCGTAAAATTTTTAAGAAAAAGAAAAGCAAAAAAGGAAGAAAATGCTAAATCTGGCCTGGCTGATTCTTATATACCCTCCACCATGGATCGCCTTTGTCGAGTCTTTTCCCGGTATCTCTTTTTAGGCAAACAAAGGATAAAAGAAAGAATTGCTTTGCAATTGGAGCTATATCAAGTTATAGTCCGATTCGGACCATATTTGAATTAAATGTAAGAGACCATAGAAGAAGTCATTGTATAAAATTTCCGCCAAATCAAATAGGAATTTGCGGCCTTTCAGGGCTCAAGCAGTAAAATAGGGAGATTGGTTTATAGGGGGGATGTATCAGGCTATAACCGATTCAGCCCATATTTGATACATATGTTGAACGTCATGGGAGAATTGAGCCCTCAAGAGGCTGAAGAAGTTAAGATCCCATATCGGTTTATATGGCAGCTATATCAGGTTATAGATCCATTAGAACCATTTTTGACACAGTTGTTGGAATAGCAAAACACGTCGTGCAAAGTTTCAGCCAAATCGGATAGGAATTGGACCCTCTAGAAGCCCAAGAAATCAAGACCCCAGGACAATTTTTAGGGCAGCCCTATTAGATTATGGACCGATTTCAACCATACTTAGCACAGTCGTTGGAAGTCATAACAAAACAAGTTAGTGCAAATTTCAGACAAATCGGATAGGAATTGCCCCCTCTAGCAGCTCAAGAAGTCAAGACCCCAGATCAGTTTATAGGACAGCTATATCAGGTTATGAACCAATTTGAACCATATTTGGCACAGTTATTGAAAATCATAACAAAACACGTCGTGCAAAGTTTCGACCAAATCGGATAGGAATTGCGGCCTCTAGTGGCTCAAGAAGCCAAGACCCCAGAACAATTTATAGGGCAGCTCAATTAGGTTATGAACCGATTTCAACCATACTTAGCACAGTCGTTGGAAGTCATAGCAAAACACGTCAGCAAAATATCAGACAAATCGGATAAGAATTGCGCCTTCTAGTGGCTCAAGAAGTCACGATTCAAGATCGGTTTCTATGGCACCTATATAAGGCTCAAGAAGTAAGATTCAAGATCGGTTTATATGACAGCTATATCAGGTTATGAGCCGAATTGAACCATACTTGGCACAGTTGTTGGAAGTCATAACGAAACACGTCTTGCAAAATTTCAGCGAAATCGGATAGGAACTGCACCCTCTAGAGACTCCATAAATCTAGACCCCAGACCAGTTTATATGACAGCTATACCAGGTTATGGACCAATTTCAACCAAAATTAGCACAATTGTTGGATGTCATACTAAAACGATATAATTTCAGCATAATCGGATGAAAAGAGCGCCCTCTAGAAGCTCAAGAAGTCATGTCCCAAGATCGGCTTATATGGCGGCTATATCAAAACATGGACCGTTATGGCCCATTTACAATCCCAACTGACCGACACTAATAAAAAGTATTTGTGCAAAATTTCAAGCTGCTAGCTTTACTTCTTCAAATGTAAGCGTGTTTTCAACAGACAGACGGACATGGCTAGATCGACTTAAAATGACATGACTATCAAGAATATATATTGGGTTGCCCAAAAAGTAATTGCGGATTTTTCATATAGTCGGCGTTGACAAATTTCTTCACAGCTTGTGACTCTGTAATTGCATTCTTTTCTCTGTCAGTTATCAGCTGTTACTTTTAGCTTGCTTTAGAAAAAAAGTGTAAAAAAAGTATATTTGATTAAAGTTCATTCTAAGTTTTATTAAAAATGCATTTACTTTCTTTTAAAAAATCCGCAATTACTTTTTGGGCAACCCAATATATACTTTATGGGGTCTTAGACGAAGTATATATCGAGGAGTTACGAGGATATAATTGAACTCTGCTTAAAATATTATTTTCATGCGAAATTCTGAAGAAAGTCTCTCTTCTCCTTTTAGTTTTTGTCATTGGGTGTCCTAGCAAAAGATAATTGTCCGCCAATAAGCTCATCTGGGGCATTAGGATCGCTTTTGCCACTGCATTGCCTGTTCTCGAGTCGACTTTAATTGCAAGCGTGAACTCGTATGTTTGGACAATTTAGTCTTTCATTGTATTTGATAAAACATTACAACAATGTCTGCTCATTCGGGAATGCATCCTGCTGTTGCATTGTACTTCCTTTTTCACTTCAACGCCGGCACTAATTGTCTGTTGGTATTTGTGTGTATGTGTGTGTGTTGTTGTTGTTATCGTTGTAAAATCGACAGTAGAACAAACCAATCAGAGCTTCAACTTAAAAATATGTCCGAAATGAGAGAAAGAAAAGAAGCTCCATAAAACTAATTGCTGAGATTCATCATTTCCACAATGGACAGTAACTGAAAAAGACACAACACTGGAAGCCAGCTGCCAATGCTTAAAACAATAAATGAAGGTAACTTGAAATTGCAATTAGTCGTCGTTACACACGAAACTATAATGGCCGCTTGTACCTTTCGAATGCATCGCAGAGTATACGCTTCGACTTCATGTGAATGTTAGTGCAAAGCTTTTGGCTCTTTTACTTGGAATCGCAGGAAATTGATTGTTACAATCATTGCAAGAGGGAAGTATGACAGCAGGTGCAAGATGCAATTGGCCAGTGGAAGTTATTCTCCATGGTGATATGAAATGACAGATCTAAAGGATAAGTCCGACACTGATGAGCAGATAAAAGTCAATAAGCGATAATTGAGTATTGCGGAAGGACGACGATTGTTGAAAAGAAGACATTATTGATAGAGATAGATGTTAAATGATATAAAAATATTATGTTCATGAGTGCGAATGAAGAACGAGCAGTTGAAAAGAAGATGCAAGAGTTGACTCTAAAGGTAAACATCCGTTGTACTACGATTTGTATATCTGCCCCTAGGTGGACGATAAGAGAAAATAGAGAACTGTATTGGATTTACTAATTTGGTGAAAGAAGAAAAATTAATTTTTATCTCTTGGGCTTGAATAAAGAATGTTATTTTCTTTCATCTACCCATGTCATTCCGTTTGTAGCACATTGAAATGTTTCCTTCCCACCCTGATAACATATGCGGCTTCTAAGGGCTCAAGTCAAATCGGCAGATGGGTTTACATGAGAGCTATATCCAGATCTGATCCAATATATTTCATTTATGATCTTCAACGACCTAAACCAAAGAAAAAGTATCTGTGTAAAATTTCGAGCGGCTTGCATTACGCGTTCCACCGCTATCGTGATTCCCACAGATGAACGGATATGCCTCAAGTTATAAGAGAAACTTTCGTGTCAAATGTTGTAAGGACCGATTAACAAACGACCGAATTGTTGCAGTATTAGACTAAAATAAGACTTGAATACAGGATAGCTGAAACGAAGTGCTACTTTTTAAACCACCAATATATTTATATTTTTTATTGATTTAGACTCGTCTAAATCGATTTGACCAACTTTTGTCTTGACTGTTGTTTTATGATTGCCCAATTGGGTATTTTTTCCTCAGAGAACACGATGTTTGTAAATGATTTTAGAGCTTGGAAGGCCTAAACTTGAGTTCTTTTTATACCCATCACCATTGGATGGGCCCATACTAATTTAAGCCCGTCCCTCAGTCTGTCAAAATAAGGACAGCGGTATAACGAATGTTCTCTTCACATTTTGTCCAGATACTTCTTATTAATGTAGGTCGTTGGGGACTGCAAATGGTCTAGGTTAGGATAGGTTTAAGTGGCAGTCTGCCATCAGCCTCACTTAGACGTTTTCGTCAATTGTGATACCACAGGAACAGAAGAAGAAAGATGCCTTCTAGTTCCTACCGTTGAATCATCCATATCGCTTTAAAAAGTCCAGTAACTTCCGAATATTCACATCCGCTTAATCAGACAGGTTCTCAAAGAAATGAGCTCCCAAAGTGGAACTGCTTCTAACTGTTAGTGCGGGACACACACACAGAAGGTGTCCTATAGTCTCTTCTCCCTCGATGTCCCTAGAGCTTCTGCAAAAGTAGTTGCTGGAAACCTTCAGTCTGTCAGCATGTTGTCCGATAAGACAGTGACCTGTCATGACGGATACAATGATTGAGACATTTGTTCTAGACTGCCATGAAGTAGACCTCTTCAAGTCTAGATGAGGCCACATAGTTTTGGAATGCTCACAGTCCCCTCGGACTATATCGGTTCAGATTTGGATACAACCCCCATATAACTCCATCTCTCGTTTTGACTTCTTGAGCCTCTAGAGGCTATAATTTTTTTCATTCAATTTGGCAGAATTTTGACACACACTTCCGTTCTGATTTTCTAAATTCGTGCCAAGTATGATCCGAATAGGTCTATAAACAAATATAGTCCACATATAAAACTATCAGCGGATTTGATTTCTTGCGCCCCTAAAAGCCTTAATTTTTGTCCGATTCGGCCGAGATATACTCTCCAACACCCACATCAAATCCCAGATAGGTCCATAAATAGATATAGTCCTCATATAAACCGATTCGATTTACTTTTTAAGCCACTAGAAGCCTCAATTGTCATCTGTTTTGTTATGACTTCCAATAGTTGTGCCAAGTACTCTCGTAATCGGTCTATAACCTGATTCAGCTACCATATAAACCGATCTCCCTAATTGACATTACGAACCCCTCGAAGCCTTCTGAGGCATGCAATATCTTCACTGGTTTCGGGGATATTCGATTTTTATACCCACCATCGAATGATGGGGGTTATGGATATTGTCCATAAGCGGGTTAAGTTCGAAGATGGGCTATATCGGACTATATCTTGATATGGCCCACATATAGACCGATCCGCCGATTTAGGGTTTTAGGCCCATAAAAGCCACATTTATAATCCGATTTTGCTGAAATTTGGGACAGTGAGTTGCGTAAGGCTCTTCGACATCCTTCGTCAATTTGGCCCAGATCGGTCCAGATTTGGAAATAGCTGCCATATAGACCGATCCTCCCATTTAGGGTCTTAGGCCCATAAAAGCCACATTTATTATCCGATTTTTCTGAAATTTGGAATAGTGAGTTGTGTTGGGCCCTTCGACATCTTTGGTTAATTTGGCTCAGATCGGTCTAGATTTGGTTATAGCAGCTATTTAGACCGATCCGCCGATTCAGGGTCTTGGGCCCATTAAAGCTACATTTATTGCCCGATTTTGCTGAAATTTAGGACAGTGAGTTGTGTTGGGCTCTTTGACAATGTCCATCAATTCGGCCCAGATTGGTCCAGATTTGGATATAGCTGCCATATAGACCGATCCTCCGGTTAAGTGCCTTAGGCACATGAATGCCATATTTATTATCCGATTTTGCTGAAATTTGGGACAGTGAGTTGTGTTAGGCCCTTCGACGTCCTTCTTCAATTTAGCCTAGAACGCTCCAGATTGGAATACAGCTGCCATATAGACCGATCTCTCGATTTAAGGTTTTGGGGCCGTAAAAGGCGAATTTATTGTCCGATTTCGCCGAAATTTGGGACTGTGAGTTGTCTTAGGCTCTTCGACATCCTTCGTCAATTTGGCCCATATAGGTCCAGATTTGGATATAGCTGCCATACAGACCGATCTCTCGATTTGAGGTTTTGGGCCTATAAAAGGCGCATTAATTTTCCGATTTCGCAGAAATTTGGGACAGCGAGTTGTGTTAGGCCCTTTAACATCCTTCCTTAGTTTAAACCAAATCGGTTCAGATTTGGATATAGCTGCCATATGTACCGATCTCTCGATTTAAGGTTATGGGCCCATAAAAGGCACATTTAAAATCCGTTTTCGCTGAAATTTGACACAGTGACTTATGTTAGGCTTTTCGAGATCCGTGGTTTCGATCGAGCTATATTTGTATATGCAAATGCAAATTTTGCCCATGAACATTCCACTAAGGAGCAGGGGCAAACTTCTCACATATCGATGAGTGCAGTCCGATTCAAGTTTAAGCTCAATGATAAGGGGCCTCCTTTTTATAGCCGAGTCAGAACGGCGAGACTGTGGCTCGACGCCTCTTTGGATAGAAGTAGATAGATAGATTTGGATAGAGTAGAAGAAGTATAGCTACCGAAAAGGCCAATATTTTGTTCTACAAAATTGAACAATGACTTATGATTTTTAGACCACGCAATGTCCATGTCGAATTTGGTTTAATTCGGACCATATTTGGATATAGCTTCTATGCTGTTCACCGGATTTTGTCGAAAGGTGGTTTACATATATACCCGAGGTGGTGGGTATCCAAAATTCAGTTCGGCCAAACTTAACGCCTTTTTACTTGTTTGTACCATTCCTGGTCATTCAAACATGCATGATTGTTATTTCTTTGTTCATACACAGTATGGCTTCACTGACGCATTAACTTAGTAAAAAAAAATCAATCCCTTTTTCGACATAATCTTCTCAAATTAGTTTTTAAAGAATGGTGTTCGAGCGGCATTACCAGGGGATATTTGATCTACGATGTAATGATATGCTTGGGAATTTTCACAGTTGCGAAAAGCAGATTTTCTGAAATGAAAACTCCCACTTACAGATTTTGGTACAACTTAATCGTGTTAGTGACCACACTCAATAACTTTGGGAATTAGTGGATTAAAGACTCCCTATATTCTGCAAAATGAATGCTTCTTGAGAAATTTCAAATCTTCGTTTTAAATCAAAGAATCTTGTTATCAACGCATATAAAGACGTGTTTACTGCTAAACTTCCCGGATTTATAATTTTTCCTACACTTAGTTGTGCCATAACAAGTTACTACAACAGCACCACAGGATTAAAACAAATGAAAGTAAAATTTTCAAAATTATCCTGTTTCTCAACTTCAATTTCATATTCTCTTCGTCTCTCTGCGACTCGTTCATTGCTAATTTCGAGAAATACTTTCATGCTCTTGCTAACTATGCCAGTTACACGACTCAATCACAAAAACAACTACTTTTTTAAATACAAATTTTGAAGAGCATTTGTTGAGATTATTTTTTGTGGTAAACATGTTTACTTAAAAATTCTGTGGGAACATTGCAATGCAAAGAATACGAATTAGCACGGAGATGCGGGATAAAGAAAGGAAGTTAGCGAGACGCAGGAGGAGGAGGGGAGGAGGGTAAGCAAACAACAACATAAATAATCCATTAAATATTTTCCTATTAGTGAATGAAAACCACTCACAAACACACAGACACAAACTTGCACACACACGCTGACAAACCTCATTGACAGACATATCCTTCGCTGTGTGTATGTGTAAACTGGTCTGGAGGTTCTTTGCCATGCCATGCCCGAATATGTCATCACAAAATGGATGACAGTGTTGTGATGTTTATGGTGGTGGCGAGAGGAGTATCTTGGGTATGGGGTTCGCAATGACGACAAAATCTCGAATTAAAGTGGCGACTGGCAAAGTGTACAAAGCCGTCTTTGCTGCGCTACCAATGAATGAATGTGGGTAACTATGAGTGGGAGTGGGACCAAACCAAATATTGTATCGCATGTGAGGATGGATGGAACATATTGTTGACATCCTGACACAGAAAACACTTTTTTCCAATTAGCGTTTATTTAGAAAATGTCAACATATGTTAATATGGCATAGCTATACAACAGGAGGCCAGCAAAAAATGCCAAACCCAAAAAAAAAATGCAAAATACAAAAAAATAATGGAACACTTTTTTGTCTATTGCAAAAAACCATACCAAGAGAGAGTGAGAGAGAGAGAAAGAGGACAAAACGAATGAAATAGATGTGGCCAAGAGCTTAAGTTGCCCTTGTCAGTTGGGCTAGAGATGTCAGCAGTGATGTTTACGGAAAAACATCAAAATTTTCCAGTAAACGTAGGGAAAGGTTAAAATTCTTTTAATTCAACAAATTTTTCTCGAAAATGGTTATTTACAGCTAATTGTAAAGAAATCCATTTGCTATGCATATGGTGGGGGTCATTTTGAGGCAATTGTAGGAATTCTGTCCATCAGTTGTCAAATCATTGAGTGTGTGGGACAGGCTGACAACCTTCAAAATGTGGACCCACCAAATTGAAGGTAGAACAGAGTAAATAAAATTTTTAGCACCAATAAGGCCACAAGAGAAAAAGTTTTCCTATTTTGATTCTTATTTAAATTCAGCTATGAAAACTGAGCTCAACGATTTAACCCATTATTGACGAATGGATAGAAAAATACCTAAATACCCGAAATCAATGAATCCATACAGATATTGCGTTGCCTGCGTGTAGATCAGGCACAGAGAGCACGCAATTTTGAATATCCCTGACCAACGACAGAGTTGATATGATTACTCCAACTCAGAGTGTTATTAATAATCACGCCCAAGTTCTTTGCATGAGGAACGATTTCCAATCTAGCGTCGTTAATGAATATATCGACATCACATTAAAAACGAGACAGCCTGTTTCTGATAACAACACACTTGGACTTTACAAGGTTGAGACACAGGCCATTGGCTTTCGCTCATGTGCTGATTCTTGAAAGATCATGATTAAGCAGACGTATGTTTTTAGCAATCTCATCCCTCGAACTGCCGATAAATATCTCTTAATCGCCAGGGTACATATGTACCTCACAATAAGACAATTGACTCGCCAAGTCGTTACTGTACAATGAAAAGAGAAGAGGACCCAGAATTGATCCCTGAGGAACACCTTTTGAAACAAGCAGAGGCGACGATACAAAAGACTTATAACTGACGAACTGAATGCGGTGTGACAGGTACGACAAAATAAGAACGTAGAAGAAAAATTGTAAAGATGTCGCATCTTATCACATAACAAAGAATGATCCACAGTGTCAATGGTCATGAAGAATGGTAATGAAGAACAAGGAGATTTATCTTGTCATTCTCCAAATTGACCCTGATCCTCTCAGTGACCTCTGCCAAGGCAGTTACGCAGCTGTGGTTAAGACGAAATCCGGACTGTCTCACATCTAACAAAGAGTTCTCGTTGACAAAAAATGACATTTGCAAATACAGCAATTTCTCAAAGACCTTTGACAAGTAACAAAGAATCGCAATTGGTCTATATTCCTAGGAATTCTTAGGCAGTGGGATGACCTTGGCATGCTTCCACGCTAATGGAAAAAAACTCGTGGTCAAAATCCTATTGAAAACATAGGTTACATACGGAATAATAAGGGGGAGCAAGAGTCTTACAAATCTAGGATCCGACAGCGTTAGACTTTACAGTCGCGACACACTCAAGAACATTGGCGGGACCAATACAGCTGAAGCCAAAACCAGAGTCGTCATCGAGAGAGGGGGAGATATTGAAGTCATAGAAATTGGCATCAACTGGGATCTGTGGGACATTAACAAAGGCATCATTAAGCCCATTGATGTCCAAGTTTGTTGAACATCTATTAGTATCTTTCCCAAATCCTATGTCTCGAATAACCTTCCAAATTCTCTTGGAGCCTATTGCAGAACTAAAGCGTCTATGATAGTAATATTTCTTGGCTACCTTAATCAACTTATTGATGTGGTCTCTTGCTGAGCGAAAAGCATCATGTAACTCAGGCGTCTTGAAACGTCTCCACCTGCGATGCGACATATTCCTCTCGTGAATAGCTGAACGAATATCCCACTCTGATTTAAAACATACATTCTGAACGCATCAACCGCTTCTTCAGGTGCCGAAAAACGAATAAAAAGAAGCCATTCGGTGCCAAGTCAGGACTATACGGCGGATGACTCATCAAATCTATGTTTTAAATTCTCAAAAATGCAGTTGTTTCTTAATTTTGAAGCATTTCATTCGACCAATTGACACGAGCCTTGTTTTGACAAATTGAGTGGGATCCAACGCAAACAAATTTTTTTTGACGGTCAAATGTTCGTGCAATATTGGATGTATGCTGGTCCCACTAATGCCTAAGGTTGTCTCAATCTCACGATAGGTCACATGACGATCTCGCAATATAAGTTGGAGTACAGCATAAATGGTTTTTGGAACAACAACTGATTTTGGACGACCTTCACGAAATTCGTCTTGGAGTGAACTACGATCTCAGTTGAATTCTCCATATCATCGATAAACATTGGTCCTAGCTGAATTAAGTTCATGAATTCACTGTTGTTGAGTTAATCCAAGTCGAAAGTTGTAAAAAATAATCGCACGAAAATGTTCACGATTTCATTCCATTTTTTGGGCGAGATGAATCTTTAAAGTTACTGTAAACAACACAAATAGCGCTCGTATGTCAAAACGTTTTGAGTACTTATAACCTCAAAAATGTCAAGCAACACAATTGCTAAAGAAATGACAAGTAAAATTCAGCCGGTCATTAAATGGGCCATATCGGGTCAGTTTTGGATAAAGTTCCCATTTAAACCAATCCCCGGATATTACTTCTTGAGCCCCTAGAAATCTCAATGTTTGTACGATTTGGCTGAAATTTTTCATGCAAAATTAAGTTTTTGCCCTCTAACACCCATACCGAATTACATATGGATAGGTCTGTAAACAGATATAGCCTATTTTGGTAAAATTTCATATGCGAAGCACTCTTTTATTGTCCATCATACATACCAAGTACCGCCTGGAGAGGTCTATGAACAGACATAGCCTCCATATAAATCGGCTAACATTTTTTATTTAAAATAAGTTTATACCTTCGAACACCCCGTACGTATAGGTCTATAAATAGGTATAGATCCCATATGAAACGATCTCCAGATATGACCTTATGAGCCCCCAGAAGCCTCAGACATTATCCGATTATGCTGCAATTGCGTGTAGTGTTTTGTTGTAACTACAAACAATTGTGTTCAGTATGGTGCAAAAAAGTCTATAAATTGTATAACCACTAGAAACTGCATTGTTATTTGATGGGGCTGAAATTTTGTACATAGAGCTCCATTACGCCTGCCAACTCCGATTACCCATCTACGGCCCCTTGAAGCTCCACTTTTTGCTTTTTGGGTATCTATTTAGAAAGTTTTAGCACAATCCATGATGGTGGGTTCCTGAGATTCGGCCCGGCCAAACTAAGCACGTTTTTATACCCACCACCATAGGATGGGGGTATACAAATCTTGTCATTCCGCTAGTAAAACCTCGAAATATTCACCTAAGACCCCATAAAGCATGAACCGATCTAGCCATGTCCGTCCGTCTGGTGAAATCACGGTAGCAGTCGAACTCGTAAATATAGCCGCTTGAAATATTGCACAGATACTTAATAATGATGTACGTCATTGGGGGTTGCAAATAGGAAATATCGGTTAAAATTTAGATATAGCTCCCATATAAAACGATCTCCCGCTTTGAATTCTTGAGCTCAAACAAGCCGCAATTTCTGCCCGATTTGGCTGCAATTTACCATGTAGTGTTTTGTTATGACTTCCACCAACTGTACCAAGTACGATCGAAATCGGTCTATAACCTCATATAGCACTCCTATATAACGATCTCCCATTTTAAATTCTTCAGTCTTTACCAGCCGCAACTTTTTTCCGATCTGGCTGATATTTTGGACGTAATGTTCTGCTATGTCTTCCAAAAATTTTGGCAAAGTACGGTCCTGGTTCAGCTCCCATATAAACCGATCTACAGATTTGACTTCTTGCGCACCAAGAAGCAGCAATTTTTGTCTGATTTGGCTGAAATTTTGCATGCGGTGTTCTCTTAAGATTTCCAACTAATCTACTCTACTCTACTCTACTCTACTTTACTCTACTCTACTCTACTCTACTCTACTCTACTCTACTCTACTCTACTCTACTCTACTCTACTCTACTCTACTCTACTCTACTCTACTCTACTCTACTCTACTCTACTCTACTCTACTCTACTCTACTCTACTCTACTCTACTCTACTCTACTCTACTCTACTCTACTCTACTCTACTCTACTCTACTCTACTCTACTCTACTCTACTCTACTCTACTCTACTCTACTCTAAAAATTATCATGGTTTGAATTCCCTTTAGCCTGCAGACGACAACATTAACCACTCTGAGGAGATTCGCCTGACTAGGAATCTGTACTATGCGCGCATAAACAAGTCCAAGGAAAAGTTTTGTTGAAATGCAAAGTTTGCAAACTGTGGGGTAAATAACTAAAGTGGAAAAGAAGAAAATGAATCCGAAACTGTTTTCGATTTGTAATCTCATAATTAATTCAGTTGTAGTAGTTGCGACTTGGATTGTCAACATGAAATCCTTCTAGCTAAGTAGCAAACAACAGCAACAACATACGCAAACAACAAAAACAGCAGCAGCAGTAGTAGTAGTGGCAATGGCATGAAAATTAGTTAATATTAAATAACCAAAGGTAGCAAAACTAAGAAGCGCCTCACCAGAAAGTGGTGTGTCCCAAGGGGCTATGAGTTTAGTTGAATTAATGAAGACGAGTAGATGTCGCCCAAGTTTCCATTACACCTCACCATAGATTTTATAGAAGGAAAACAAAAGTTATGGGATGAATACTACTATAGTTGAGGAGGTTAGAGATTACCGCAGCATTCTCATGCCAAAATCCTTGTTGATAAAATACAGTTGACCCAATAGCATGACAAGTGAGAGGAAGGTTATAGCTTGTCATTTGAAAAAGCACTCCATGATAAATTGCCAATACATTCAATCTTCTCAAATAGTCTCACTTGTTTTTGCATCACCATTTGTTTGGTATCTGCATTCCTTACCAACAAAAGCAAATCTTCAATTTTGCATCAATGCTCCATTTTCGGTTGTTGCGCTAAGCCAATCATAGGTGAATAGCCTTCTTAGTAACTGTCAGTTCATATGTGAAGAAAGTTTTTATTTCGAAAAAAAAAACGAAATGTTTTGACAACTTTGAAGTGGAACTATCATGACTAATTTAATAAGAGCGCAACTAGAACACCTAGGCATGTAGATGGTGCTGCAGAAAGAAAGGCATGACGAAAGTTATACGGATTCAATACAGGATAATTTTAGGAATACATTATACATTACCATTAATACAAATGTGATTTTTGGGACAATATGGTTTCATTTGAAGAATTCGGCTAATTCAGTTCTAAGATTTAAATTTGATTCCTTCTTCATTCTGCATTGCCATATAGGCTAAGGCGTTTAGCCTAGTATAGCAATAGCCACCACTGAAGGATGGAGGTATATTCTTTTTGTCATTCTATATTCAACCCATCGAAGTATCCATTTCCGACCCTAACTTATATATAAAAATCAATTTGTGTTTGGTTGTAGGTTTGTTTGTTTGTGTGCAGATGGTGCATAATGATCCCGTGGTGAAAATAAGGTACTTTATTTCTTGATATCTGAAGGGGGGGCGGACCCTCCCCCTTACCCTAATTTTCAGAAATGCCAGATCTCGGAGATGGGTGGTGCGATTAAAGCAAAATTTTGTGTGCTCTCATATAGTACCCTAAAAATAAAAATTTGGTATCCAAATTTCGGATGGGGTACCTAGGGGGCGCCACACTCTAAAACCTACCAAACATATATTTAGACCAATCACGACAATGTGGGACTCAAATGAAAGGTAAAAAATGCAAATTTTGCCCATGAACATTCCACTAGGAACATGGGCAAACTTCTCACATATCAATGAGTGACGTCCGATTCAAGTTTAAACTCAATGATAAGGGGCCTCCTTTTTATAGCCGAGTCCGAACGGCGAGCCGCAATGCGACACCTCTTTGGAGAGAAGTTTTACATGGCATAGTACCTCATAAATGTCGCCAGCGTTAGGAGGGGAAAACCACCGGTGAATATTTTTTTTCTGATGGTCTCGCCAGGATTCGAACCCAGGCGATTAGCGTCATAGGCGGACATGCTAACCTCTGCGCTACGGTGGCCTCCAAATGAAAGGTATTTAGGATAAAAAAACTTATCTGATATCCGATTGTCGGACTAAGTGCTAGGGGGACCACTCCAACCCCCAAAACACACCTAAATCGGACATATTTACCGACCATGGCAATATGGGACTCAAATGAAAGGTATTTGCGAGTCGAATACGAATCCGATATCCAAATGTGGGACCACGTTTCTGGGGATCACCCCTTCCCCAAAACGCCCCCCCCCAAAACTGGACTTATTTACTGACCATGGGGGCTTAAATAAAAGGTATTTGAATGTAGAATTCGAATCTGATATCCAAATATGGGACCAAGTGTTTGAGGGGCCGCCTCTCACCACAAAAATTCCCCAAAGGGGAAAAATTTACGACCATAGCAATATGGGGCTTAAATGAAAGGTCTTTGGGAGTAAAGCACGAATTTGATATCAATATTCGGGAAAAGTGTCTATGGGGCCACCCCACCCTCCCAGCCCCACCCAAATAGTAAGTATTTTCTGACTTTTGCAATATGAGGCTCAAATAAGAGGGTTTTTAGAGTGGAACACGTATCCGATATATATTTTCAAGGCCAACTCAAAGACTCAAGGCAAAGAGCTTGACAAATGCGACGTATGGTGGAGGGTATAAAAGATTCGGTCCGGCCTAAATTAGCACTTTCTTATATGCCACTTTTCTATTTATCACCCTGTTTGAGCAGATCATTCTGAAAATCACAGCAATGAACGAAGGCAAAAAACATAGCTGCAAATGACTGATGTGTGTATTCTATTATTTTTTAAGCTATCGCCAAAATGGAAACAACAAGAAATAGTAAACAATACAGTACACACACACTCATGCAGACAAAGCCACATGCATCCACTCCCTCACACAGAACAAATTCGGAAAAGTTTCACTAAAGTACCAAAAAAAAAAGGTACAATATATTATGGACACATATAAATCAACACTAATTGGGTTCACAGCTTGAATGGAAAATAAACATCTAAACTCGCCATACACCCATACACAGCCATGCATGCAAATGTTCACACACAATCACATATGTAGCCCATAAACCCACCGTTGTGTGTGTGTGTTTTTTCATGTAAATTTCAAAGAGAAAAAAGCTTTGAAAAAACTGCGGAGATTTATAGATGTTCGAAGAGGTTGATGAGCCTTCGGAAGAACTGTGTTTGGGGCATGGAGGAATGAGAAATTTTGCTGTTTGTTAGTTGGTATGTCAGTGCAAAGTGCAAAGTATGTGAAGCATATTTGATTGATATCCCGTAAGTGTCTTAAAACAGACCCTTGATTATACTTTTTGGTAGATTGACAAGGGGTCTTAAGTCTAAAAATATGTACTCGTTACTAAAATTAAATTCTAATCTTTTTTTATGATTTGCACGCGGCCATTGAACTATAACTTATTTGTGAAAGGGGTAATAAGAAAACTTTGAACTATAATACTCTGTACTAAAGAAGTGGTCCAAAAGCAGGTTAAGTTCCAAGATGGGCTATATCGGACTATATCTTGATATAGCCCTCATATAGACCGATTTGCCGATTTAGGGCCTTAGGTCCCATAAAAGCCACATTTATTATCCAAATTAGCTGAAATTTGGGACAGTGAGTTAAGTTAAGCCCTTTGACATACTTCTGCAATATGATACAGATCGGTCCAGATTTGGAAATAGCTGCCATATAGACCGATCGGCCGATTTAGGGTCTCAGGCCCTTAAAAGTCACATTTATTATCCGATTTTGCTGAAAATTGGGACAGTGAGTTGTGTTCGGCCCTTCAACATCCTTTGTTAATTTGGCCCAGATCGGTTCAGATTTGGATATAGCTGTCATATAGACCGATCCTCTGATTTAAGGTTTTGGGCCCATAATAGCCACATTTATTATCCAATTTTGCTGAAATTTGGGACAGTGAGTTATATTAAGTCCCTTGACATGCTTCTGCAATATGGCACAGATCGGTCTAGATTTGGATATAGCTGCCATATAGACCGATCTCTCGGTTTTTGGTTTTGGGGCCATAAAAGGCGCATTTATTGTCCGAAGTCGCCGAAATTAGAAACAGTGAGTTGTGTTAGGCTCTTCGACATCATTCTTTAATTTGACCCAGATCGGTCCAGATTTGAATATAGCTGCCATTTAGATCGATCTCTCGATTTAAGTTTTTTGGCCCATAAAAGACGCATTTATTGTCCAATGTCGCCGAAATTTGAGACAGTGAGTTGAGTTAAACTCTTCCACATTTTTCTACAAGTTGGCCCAAATCGATACAGATTTGGATATAGCTGCCATGTAGGCCGATATCTCGATTTAATGCCTTGGCCCCATAAAAGGCGCTTTAATAATCTGATTTCACTGAAATTTGACTCAGTGACTTACGTTAGGCTTTTTGACATACATGTCGTATGTGGTTCAGATCGGTTTATTTTTAGATATAGCTACCAAAAAGACCAATATTTTGTTATACGCAATTGAACAATGACTTGCACTTATCAGTATTTGGTTCAACTCGGAATATATTTCGATATAACTGCTATGGGACATAAGGTATGCAATTTTCACCGGATTTTGATGAAAGGTGGTTTACATATATACCCGAGGTGATGGGTATCCAAAGTTCGGCCCGGCCGAACTTAACGCCTTTTTACTTCTTGGTAGTATGAGACACTTGATTTGTCATCCGATATGAGCCATAATGGCTAATAAAGTGCAAATTTTTCCCATGAACATTACACTAATGATCAGGGGAAAACTACTCACATGTCAATGAGTGCAGACCGATTCAAATTTAAGCTCATTGATAAGCGGCCTCAATTTTATAGGCAAGTCCGATTGGCGTGCCGCAATGCGACACCTCTTTGTAGAGAAGTTTTTACATGGCATAGTACCTCACCAATGTTGCCAGCATTAGGGGGAGAGCCCAGCGCTCAAAATTTTTTTCTAATGGACCTGCCAGGATTCAACCCAGCCATTCAGCGTCATAGGTGGACATGCTAACCTCTGCTCTACGGTGGCCTCCATAATGGCTAAAGTCGCCATAATTTGGTTCCACTCTTTAAAAAATTTTGCCCACGATGTCCCAACTATGTCATATAAAGAATTTTTTTTTTATTGAATGATATTGAGTACAACTAAAATCTTTTTTGACAATTAATTTTTCACTTACCTGTGGCTGTTATTCAAATAATTTGCGGTAAGACAAAAAAAATCCGAGGGTTATTAAGCGAACATTCAGGAAAATGTTAATAGCCCTTTCCCCCTAAAGATAATCTGCTAAAGAGTATGTGGCGATACGTATATGTATGCGTTGTAGAATGATTCCCTGGAAAAAAAGAAACAAAATTTCACAGATAATTAAATCTAATGATAACGATGTTCCATGCTCCATGTACCATAGATTCAGGCAGACATTATCTCTTTCATTTATTCATTCATTCATGGACCACATGCATATTTCATGCGATAAATTATCGTATACAACTTTTGTTGTTTTAGGCTTTTTTTTTGTGTTTTTGACCATTTAGATTACTTTCGTTGAGTTTCTTTTAGCCACAAAATTTCGAAAACATTTTATGTGATGCTAGGTTAGGCAAAAGAAATTGGCTGAAAGTGTTTACATTACAACGCCTAAAAATACTCAATGGTTTTCTATGTAAAATCTTTGCATTGAAGTGTCATATACATTGAAAACAACAGTTTAGCATGTAACATGCAATTTAAGCAAAATATTGTGTGGCCATGTAATTAATTATCCCTGTATTTAATGTTGATTGCTTTGCGTTGGTGTATATGAGTTCTCATTCACACACATACACACACTCATACGTTCAATGCTTAATGGTGGCTGACAATAAAATTTTATGAAATTAATGTTGCATATCATAAGGCGGCAAATGAGTATTTAATTGTCTGCAGATTATCAGAGAAACAGCTTTAACTGTTTATGTAGATTGTGGAGATTGTAGACCACCAATTGCACTTAAATTGTATGCCATAATTAACATTTAACTCAAAATGCCAAAAATCTTGTATCTCTTCGCAAGGCATTTAACAGATTGGCATTTTAATTCGTAAATGTTTCAGTTTATTTGCCTGACTGAAAAAAAAACTACCCAAAACATAAACTAGTGAAAGCAATTAAACGTAAATGTTTGTGAAGCTGCCGGCGGAATGAATCGTTTTTATACCCATCACCGAAGGATGGGGGTATATTAATTCTGTCATTCAGTTTGCAACACATCGAAATATCCGTTTCTGACCCTATAAAGTTTATATACTCTTGATCAGCGTAAAAATCTAAGACGATCTCGTCATGTCCGTTCGTCTGTCTGTTGAAATCACGCTACAGTCTTTAAAAATAGAGATATTGAGCTGGAACTTTGCACAAAATCTTTTTTTGTCCATAAGCAGGTTAAGTTCGAAGATGGGCTATATCGGACCAATAAAGACCGATCGGCCGATTTAGGGTCTTAGACCCATAAAAGGCACATTTACTACCCGATTTTGCTAAAATTTGCGACAGTGAGTTGTGTTAGGCCATTCGACATTCTTCGTCAATTTGGCCCAAATCGGTCCAGATTTGGATTTAGCTGTCATAGAGACCGATCCTCCGATTTAGGGTCTTAGACCCATAAAAGGCACATTTATTACCCGACTTTGTTGAAATTTGGGACAGTGAGTTGTGTTAGGCCCTTCAACATCCTTCGTCAATTTGGCCCAGATCGGTCCAGATTAGGATAGAGCTACCATATATACCGATCCTCCGATTTAGGGTCTTAAGCCCATAAAAGCCACATTTATTATCCGATTTTGCAGAAATTTGGGACAGTGAGTTGTCTTAGGCCCCTCGATATTCTTCGTCAATTTGGCTCCGATCGTTCCAGAGTTGGATATAGCTGCCATATCGACCGATCCTCCGATTTAGGCTCTTAAGCACATAAAGGCCATATGTATTATCCGATTTTGCTGAAATTCGGGACAGTGAGTTGTGTTAGGCCCTTCGACATCCTTCGTAAATTTGGCCCTGATCGGTTCAGATTTGGATATAGCTACCATATATACCAATCCTCCGATTTAATGCCTTAGACCCATAAAAGCCACATTTATTATCCGATTTTGTTGAAATTTGGGACAGTGAGTTGTGTTAGGCCCTTCGACATCCTTCGTCAATTTGGCTCAGATTGGTCCAGATTTGGATATAGCTGCCATATAGACCGATCCTCCGATTTGGGGTCTTAGGCCCATAAAAGCCACATTTATTATTCGATTTTGCTGAAATTTGGGACAGTGAGTTGTGTTAGGCTCTTCGACAATCTTCGTCAATTTGGCTCCGATCGGTCCAGAGTTGGATATAGCTGCCATTTAGACCGATTTCTTGATTTATGGTTTTGGGCCCATAAAATGCTCATTTATTGTCTGATGTCGACGAAATTTGGAACAGTGAGTTAAATTAAGCCCCTTGACATACTTCTGCAATATCGCACAGATCGGTCCAGATTTGGATATCTAGGTTTTAGGTTTTGGGGCGATAAAAGACGCATTTATTGTCCGATGTCGCTGAAATTTGACACAGTGAGTTTGGTTAGGCTCTTCGACGTCCTTCTTCAATTTTGCCCAGATCGGTCCAGATTTGCACATAGCTGCCATATAGACCGATCTCTCGATTTAAGGTTTAGGGCCCATAAAAGGCGCATTTATTGTCCGATTTCGTCGAAATTTGGGACAGTGCTTTGTGTTAGGCTTTTCGACATGTTCATGCAACTTGGCCCAATTCGGTCCAGATTTGGATATAGCTGCCATGTAGACCGATATCTCGATTTAAAGTCTTGGCCCCATAAAAGGCGCATTTATAATCCGATTTCACTGAAATTTGACACAGTGACTTATGTTAGGCTTTTAGACATCCTTGTTGTATAGGGTTCAGTTCGGTTTGTTATTAGATATAGCTACTAAAAAGATCAATATTGTGTTATTTTTTATTAATTAGTATTTGGTCCAAATCGGAACATATTTCGATATGACTGCTATGGGACATAAGGTATGAAATTTTCACCGGATCTTGATGAAAGGTGGTTTACATATATACCCGAGATGGTGGGTATTCAAAATTCGGCCCGGCCGAATTTAACGCCTTTTTACTTGTTTTAATATCAGTTAGCGCCACCATAGTTTTCAACATACAGACCACAGCCTAATAATGGAAATTTGCTTATTGTGATCAAAGGGAAAAACACTAGAAAGTATGCGTCTCTCTATGTGCAAAATAATTTCTCCGTTTCCATCTTAGATCCAACTGAAAATGTGTTAATATTGGTTAACCGACCTCTTAGCCATTCACTAAAGTCTATACCCTTATATGTAGTCCAGGGACTATTGTAACTGCAAGTCCGTTAGATTTTCTCCGAAGCAGGTTGAGCTGCAGAAGTCTGTAAACATCTTCATCAGATGTATTCCCAGTATAAATCCCAGGGATCTTAAAACGGTAGTGTCCCTAGCCCTAGTTATGAACCCCATGGCAACCCCTTTTATCTCATTCATGCGTACCTTGATTCTGCACCGGTAACCAAACATGACAGTCAAACGTCAGAACTGACCTTCGACACCACTGCCCATAGCCTGAGCATCGACGTAGGTCATAAGCCCAAACCTACCGCCTTAATGCTTTGGACATTTGTTAAGAGCCGTTAAGGCTTTCATTATACAAAAATCTCTATTCCAGTCCAAGAAAAAAATTTGACTGAATTCGAAAACTCCAAGGTTACATTCTGCAGTGCAGAAGTATTAAAAAAAATGTATTAAATAAAATTTAATACACTTAACTTTACAACTTTAATCATTTATATTGCAATTTTCTATGCATTATATGTTAAACAACGTTGCCGTTGCAGCATCATGTCCTTGTTTAAACACTTTAAGCATAAATTACAGCGAACCAGAGAAAAAAAAACAGCCCAGCTACAAAGAAGCAAACGAGAAATGCAAAATGCAAAAATAATATTTTTTCTTATCACTTGAATATTGTGGTACTTTAACCGTAACATAATTCCTGGGCCACTTGCTTCATGTTGCAGCGTTGATGGGGCGTTCAACACGATGCCACATGCCTCTCTGTACAAGTTAAACCAGAAGCGTCTGTCTATGCCACCACTAGGTGTGAATGCAAAAAAAAACGAGCTTCGCAAAGAAAAAAATATGCAAAGAATTCTTAAACGAGCTGTGTGAATGTTAAAATAAACCAAAATAATGTTGTTAAAACCTATACTCGAAACATTTACAATTTCTCTGCTTCAGCTGACTCCACGATATCTGAACCACTACTGCCTAGCTGAAGTACACCAGCAATAATCATCTGGTGCAACGGAAATGTTGCAGGATACGTTGGAGTGGCTGCTAGTGTGCGTAGTTAAAATTGATTTTTGGGAGGTTCAAAGAAAACTAAGAAAAACCGAGTTATGTTCGGTCAAGAAGAAACTTCAAAGCCCAATCCAGTGACTGGAAACGCATTTCAGATTTCAAGTGCGCTTTTGGAAGAAATATGATTGGTCAATGAATAGGGCTTCTAAAGGCTTAAGAAGTCCAAACGGAACATAGGTTTATGAGTGATGGCTTAATCTGGTTCCATATTTAACATGGGTGTAGATGGTTAAACCCGGCCAATACGGGATAACTATGAGCACCACACAGGCTGGAACTTTGAGCTCCGGCTTGTGTGGTGCCCATCATTATCACGGGAAGCTTAGCTGAAAGCTACCGGGCGCGTCCACAGGTTGCGGATGGTGGAAAGCTCCGTTTTTATGCGGAGTAGCTGCAAATGCGGCCGCGGGCAGTCAGCGATTTTCGCTAGGAGAGTCTCAGTGAGGAGTCAAGTGGCACTGTCTCTTAATTAAATACTGAATGCCAATGATACTCGAGATGACGAGGCGAGTTATTGGCGCCTTCAAATAACCAATGGCCAACATCAGCGTCTGTTCCCAGGTAAGGGGCGGCTGGAGACGAGCATCGGAACTTGGAGCAAGCGATCGCCACAACGAGGGATACATGTGCAATCCCACAAAACCCATGCGGTTGGGGCTCTGGGCCAGTAACCCGCCCCCGGAAAACTATGAGAACTACTATGAGAAACAAAGGAATAGTAAAAATGGACCCCCCCAATGTTGACGACCCACGCCAACGAAAAAAGGACCATGATTTGCGGATCTGCATCTGGAATGTCCGCACTCTTTATAGAGAAGGTGCAGTATACGCGCTGGCTGATGTATTAGAGAAGTACAAGGCAGACATAACCGCCTTACAGGAAGTGCGATGGACTGGGAATGGCGTCACTACAACACCAAACGGTGACGAATTGTACTACAGCTGCCATAACACGAGGCATAAGTTTTGCTGCGGATTTGTGGTTAGTCGGAAACTGAAACAGCTTGTCTCCAGCTTTACTCCGGTGGATGAGAGGCTAGCCACAATCCGCATAAAAGCCAAATTCTTCAACATCAGCCTAATTTGTGCCCATGCCCCGACGGAAGACAAAGACGAGCAGACCTACGAGAGCCTAGAGAGAGAATATGACCGCTGCCCCGCCCATGATATTAAAATCGTTCTGGGAGATTTTAATGCGAAAATAGGGAAGGAAGAAATTTTTGGTCCAAAAGTGGGAAAGTTTCGTTAGCCTCCACGAGATAACGTCCAATAATGGGTTGAGGCTGATAGATTTCGCAGCGCCAAAAAACATGGTAGTTAGTAGCACCAGATTTCAACATAAAAATATTCACATAGCCACATGGCTGTCACCCGATCAAAACACGAGAAACCAAATTGATCACGTGGTGATAGATGGAAGGCATTCATCCACCGTGTTGTGATGTACTATCGATCAGTGGAGCGAATATAGATTCGGATCATTACCTTGTTACAGCAAAGGTTCGCACCCGTTTGAAAATGGTGAGGAAAGTACGATCTGACACTGCACGGAACCTGGACATTGAAAAGCTGCAGACACAACAAATGGCAGCGGCATACTCCACTCGACTGACCCAAGTGCTTGATGAAAGCACTCCTTGTTCCGATGATATAATGGCGCAGTGGCAAACTATTGTCCACTCCATGGAAAATGCCGCGAAATCCGTACTTGGGTAGCGGAAGCCTCCTGCAAAAAACCCATGGTACGACCAAGAGTGTGGAGATGCTACTGAAGCCAAGCATGCGACATATAGAGCAACCCTGCAATCAGTAGCAACGCGCCAGATAAAGGAGAAATATCGGGAGAAAAGGAGAGAGGAGAAACGTCTATTCCCGCAAAAAGAAAAAGGAAATGGAAAGACTTGAGTGTGAGCGAATTGCGATGTACAGGAGTCAGAATGATATCCGAAAAATCTACCAAATAATTAAACATCAAACCGATGGATTTGTGCAGGCACATCCTCCTGCAGAGATAAAGAAGGAAATCTGATAACTGACACAGATAGCAAGTGGAAAGCAGAGAAGGATATGGAAAGAACAAATTGCAAGTATCCAACGTTGACGGCGGAGAGGATACCGCAGATCCAATCCCTGATGTTGGGATTGAGATTGATAATGTTTACCTCTTAATCAAAATGAGGTCCAAATAGGAGGGACCCGACGGGTTACCAGCTGAAATATTTAAAATCGGAGGCGACACGCCGATAAGGCGTATGCATCAGCTTATCTGCGCAATCTGACTAGAAGAATACATACCCGATGATTGGAACCTCAGCATACTATGTCCCGTACACAAGAAAGGAGACAAGACGGAATGTGCCAACTACAGAGGAATAAGTCGCCTCCCCATCGCATACAAGATACTCTCGGGCGTACTGTGTGGAAGATTAAAACCTAAAGACAATGAGATAATTGGGCGCTATCAATGCGGCTTTAGACGTGGTAAATCCACCTTAGACCAGATATTCACACTGCGCCAAATCCTGGAAAAGACCCGAGAAGGACAAATCAACATCTACCATCTCTTTGTTGACTACAAAGCCGCTTTCGATACTCCTTTACGTTCAAAGATATTTCAGAGTTTGGTATCTCTGCAAAATTAAAAAGACTCTGCAAGATGACACTTGCTGATACGCGTTCCTCAGTAAGAATTAAATGATTCGTCTCTCGACAGACGAATCATTTAATACCAAACGAGGTTTCAGACAAGGAGACAGTCTATTGGTGATATCTGTGATATCCTGTTGGAGAAGATTATACGAGATACAGATGTGAATAGATATTGCATACTAATCACAAGAGAGCACATGCTACTCGCCTTTGCCGACGACATCGATAACATAGGTCGGTCACCGGAAGTAGTAACTGCAGCCTATGAAAGAATCGAAAGAGAGTCAATGAAAATGGGTCTGGAGATAAGACGAAATGGATGGTTTCAACTCCCAAAAAGCATTGCACCACCGAGCAGATAAAGAAAATGGAGAAAGTTGGGAGCCACAACTTTGAGACAGTCAGTAACTTTATCTACCTCGGCACCGCCGTAACCGAAACGAATGACACCAGTTTTGAGATTAAGCGAAGAATAATACTGGCAAACAGATGCTACTTTGGACTAAGTAAGCAGTTTAGAAACAAGGCCACCTCTCGACAGACGAAGATTACACTATACAAGACACTGATACTGCCGGTGCTGTTATATGGTTCTGAAGCATGGGTATTTGTGAAAGCAGATGAGACAGTGCTTGGAGTATTTGAGAGAAAGATTCTTCGTAAAATATATGGACCAGTTTGCGTTAATGGAGAATTTAGGCGACATATGAACCACGAGCTGTATAATCTGTATGACGACGACACGCATCTAAATACAACGGCTGCGTTGGCTATTTCATGTTGTCAGAATGGATGAAGAAGTTCCAGCAAAGAAGTCTTTTGAAGGAAAACATGGTGGTATACGCAAACTGGGACGACCAAAAGCCCGATGGAAAGATACAGACACCTCGAAACTTGGTGTCAGAGATTTTAGAATGAGCGCAGAAGATCGAGGCGCTTGGAACGCTATTCTACGTTCGGCTAGTGGAACAAATATTCTGTCATAGCCAATTAAAGTAAAGCAAAGTAAAAAGTAGATGGTTAAAAGTGTGCTTCACATATGATAGTTAAGGCAGATCGGTTAAAAATTGTTTGGTCTTAAAAATTTGGTTTGAGTCTGAGTAGAGTCTCAAGAAGTCAATACCGAGTATCCACAAACAGTTCGAGCCTGCCTCTATCAGTTTATAGGTCCTTGTTGAGAAAGTGTTTGTTTTGGTCGTTAAAGGCAATACATGTACTGCACATACCAAATTTTAGACGAAGCAAGTGTTGTAACCAAATGCAGTGAATTATGAGACCCTGGTACCCTAGTAGTGGTGTAGGTTGCAAATGAGCAGCCGGGGATGACTCATGGACCGACTTGGACATTTACCTCCTCATTGCAACCCTCTTTCCACCACCATGGACGGCAAGTGCAACAATAACAATGGCGTATGAATCATAAAACCATCGTCCCTTTATAGGCGAGTCGTAAATGTTGTTGTTCGTATTATTTCTGAATTTGAAAATGTGTTGCAGGAGTTAAAATGGTGGCAGCTGAAATAGTTTGTGGAAATGAGGAAGCAACAAAATAAAATTCAAAGAAAAAAAACGTTAGCATAAGTTTAATCAGGCTAAGAGTGAGGATAAATTTTATAATAAAATTTAGACATTTTAAGTCGCTCACACAAATGCTTGATAGAGATATATATTGGGTTGCCCAAAAAGTAATTGCGGATTTTTTAAAAGAAAGTAAATGCATTTTTAATAAATCTTAAAATGAACTTTAATCAAATATACTTTTTTTTAATTTTTTTTTCTAAAGCAAGCTAAAAGTAACACCTGATAACTGACAGAAGAAAGAATGCAATTACAGAGTCACAAGCCGTTGAAAAAATTTGTCAACGCCGACTATATGAAAAATCCGCAATTACTTTTTGGGCAACTCAATATCTATGGGCTTAGATATAAAAAAAAAATCAAATAGTAAATAAAATCACTTTGTCACACAGTTATGGGACACAACGAGTTAGCTTCGACTACTTCCATCAGCAATGTCTATATTGTAGTTAATTTTCACTGTAAATACACATAATTGTAAAGAAAATGCATCTAATTTCGTATTATGATAGTTGGTTCATTACGGTAACGGTTCATCGATTTCTTTGTGATTGGTTGAGTTTGACATTTCCATGGACCAACAGAAAAAAGGATTGCATGTGGTTTTGGTGAACTTTATATGTAGAGTGTATGGTTCATTGATTCTTAACGAGCATACTGCTTTAATATTTAGTGTAAAATTAATTTTCCTTTATTTTATTCACAAAGTGCAGGCAGATGATTTTGTAGATCCTTCCACAAAAGGGAAGAAGGTGGAAATTGGGTCAAATGATGGGACATAAATTGGAAAAAAAATCTTTTATTTTTAGTAGCCTTACAAAGAACATTCTCCAAGACCTTGGGCACTGCTGTGTCTCTATTCTCATTCCTGCATTTCGGCCTTGTGCACTACCATTAGTGCACAAGGCCGAAATGCAAACTTTAATTGATACCTCTGTTGTTGCAAAAAGACATCCCACTTTTGGGAATTGGCAGTTTCAATACTTGATAAAGGTGTTGGGTTAGTGAAGCACATCAAAACAAGTACAAAGGCATTAAGTTCGGCCGGGCCGAACTTAGGATACTTACCACCTCGGGGTAAAACCCCTTTTCGCCACAATCTGGTGAAAATTTAATAACTTATGCACCCAAATTCGGCACAGACATTGAGTGGTCTAATAAAAATAAGTAACTGTTGAATTTTGTATTTCAAATTTCATCGAAATCGGATAAAAAATAAAGCTTTTATGGGCTTCAGACCCTTTATCGACAGATCGGTCAATATCGCAGCTATATCTGAACCATATTTGGGTCCTATGTTGGGAGCCGTAAAATTACCCACTGTTTCAAATTTCAGCGAAATCGGATAAAAAATAAAGCTTTTATGGGCTTCAGAACCTTTATCTGAAGATCGGTCTAAATGGCAGCTATATCTAAATATAGTCCGATCTGTGCCACATTTGGGTCAGATGTTGAAAGGCTTAAAACTGCACACAATTCCAAATTTTAGCGAAATCGGATAAAAAATAAAGCTTTTATGGCATTCAGACCCTTTATCGGGAGATCGGTCTATATGGCAGCTATATCTGAACATAGTCCGATCTGAACCATATGTGGGTCTTATGTTGGGAGCCGTAAAAGTACCCACTGTTTCAAATTTCAGCGAAATCTGTTAAAAATAAATAAAGCTTTTATGGGCTTCAGACCTTTTATCTGGAGATCGGTCTATATGGCAGCTATATCTAAATATAGTCCGATTTATGCCACATTTGGGTCGGATGTTGAGAGGTTGAAAACTGCGCACATTTCCAAATTTCAGCGAAATCGGATAAAAAATAAGGCTTTTATGAGTCTAAGACCCTAAATCGGAGGATCGGTCTATATGGCAGCTATATTCAAATCTGGACCGATCTGGGCCAAATTGATGGAGAATGTCGAAGGGCCTAACACAACTTACTGTCCCAAATTTCAGCAAAATCGGATAATAAATGTTGCTTTTATGGGCCTAAGATCCTAAATCGGCCGATCGGTCTATATGGGGGCTATATCAACATATAGTCCGATATAGCCAATCTTCGAACTTAACTTGCTCATGGACAAAAAAGGAATCTGTGCAAAGTTTCAGCTCAATATCTCTATTTTTAAGGACTGTAGCGCGATTTCAACAAGCAGACGGACAGACAGACATGGCAGACGGACGCAGACGGACGGACATGGCTAGATCGTCTTAAATTTTTACGTTGATGAAGAATATGTATACTTTATAGGGTCTTAAATGGATATTTCGATGTGTTGCAAACGGAATGACAAAAAAATGAATATACCCCCATCCTTCGGTGGTGGGTATGAAAACTTAAGGGCTATGCGACTGCCTTCAAACGCCGCTGTCTAACTAACTTTTCCTTATTGAACTTTGCTTTGCTTGTACAAGACCCTAAATTGGAAAATCGGTCTATATGGCAGCTTTTCCTAAATATAGCCTGATCTGGACAATATGCTGGTCGGATGACGGGAGGCTAAGTAAAAGTCACGCTGACAAATTCCATCGAAATCGGGTAATAAACGCAGCTTTTACGGGCTTAAGACCCTCAATCGGCAGATCGGTTTATATGGCAGCCAAATCAGAATAAAGACCGATCTGAACCATATTTGAGACGGATATCGGAAGGCTTTAATCAACTCACTATTTTAAATTTTAGCGAAATCGGGTAATGATTTCGAATTTTATACCCTCCACCATAGGATGGGGGTATACTAATTTCATCATTCTGTTTGTAACACCTCGAAATATGCGTCTGAGACCCCATAAAGTACATATATTCTTGATCGTCGTGACACTTTAAGTCGATCTAGCCATGTTCGTCCGTTCGTCCGTCAGTCTGTCGAAAGCAGGCTAACTTTCGAAGGAGTAAAGGTAGCCGCTTGAAATTTTGCACAAATACTTTTTATTAATGTAAATCGGATGGGATTGTAAATGGGGCCAAATCAGTCCATATAAACCGATCTTGTGTCTTGACTTCTTGAGCCTCCGATTTAGCAGAAATTTTGCATGTGGTTCAAACTGTGGTTCATATCGGTTCATGTTTTGATTTAGCTGTCATATAAACCGATCTTGGGTCTTGACTTCTGAAGCCTTTAGAGGGCGCAATTCTCGTCCGATTGACTGAAATTTTACACATAGTATTTTGGTATAACTTTCAAAACTGTTTTAAGTATGATTAAAATCGGTTTATAATCTAGTATAGCTGTCATATAAACCGATCTTGGATCGTGACTTTTTGAGCCAATAGAGCACGCAATTCTCATCCGATTTGGCTGAAATTTTGCATGAGGTGTTATGTTATGATTTCCAATAACTGCTAAGTATGGAGCAAATCGGTATAGAACCTGAGCCTCTAGAGGGCACAATTCTCATCCGATTTGGCAGAAATTTTGTACAACGGCTTCTCTCATGACCTTTAACATACGTGCTCAATATGGTCTGAATCGATCAATAGCTTGATACAGGTCCTATATAAATTTTGCTTCTTGAGCCGCTACATTGCACAATTCTTATGCGAATAAACTAAGATATTGCACAATGACTTCTACAATGTTCAGCATTCATTTATTGTCCGAATCAGACTATAACTTGATATAGCTCCAATATCAAAACAGTTCTTTTCAATATTCTTTGTTTGTCTTAAAAGAAATGCCGCGCATAGAACTCGATAACTGCGATCCATGGTGAAGGGTATATAAGATTCGGGCTTAAGACCATTAATCGGCAGATCGGTCTATATGACAGCTATATCTGAAAAAAGATCGAACTGAACTATATTTGAGTTCGATGTCGGGAGGCTTAGAACAACTCACTTTTTCAAATTTTAGTGAAATCGGATAATTATGTACGTGTAAATATTATCAGAGTTATGGATCATATTCAGTTTAAAAACCGGGGTCCCTAGTACAACTTCGGGTTTTAAATTTCGGCGAAATCGGACAGACTGGCGGCCGGACAGACACACGGGCGTCGTTGAATCGTCTTAGAATTTCATGACAATCAGAAATATATATTCCTTGTTAGGTCGGAAATGGATATTTCGATGTGTTGTAAACGGAATGACTAAATGAATATACCTATGTCGGTGGGTATAAAAATAAATTAAAATAAAAATTGCTATTTTAACAAAAATTTGTGCTGCTTTTAGTAACAAATTTCGTTGAGTGTATGTACAGAAATCTTTTCACCCAAAATTTCTCAAAAAAAGATTTTGTTTATTAATTTTTTCAAATTTGGAATCTTGTCATTGTTGTTAGTCTAACAACAAAATGTTGTGTCAAATAACTATCAGGGAATAAATGGACATTTTGTTGAAATTTCCGAAAAAAGCAACATTTACCGTGACCGCAACAGAGCATTATATGCAATCAAGATATAAGGCTTGAGATGTTCCATACTAGGTATTGATATTAGCCATACAACAACAATAAATATCATAATTTAAAATCAGTATTTAATGAATATTTTAATCTTCAGTGTAATTTCTTCTCTTTCGGAATATGCAAACACCCAACCCACCCAAAATTGTTAAGCTGGTACTTATAAAAGACCTTGCTTGTAAGCACTCTCACTTTGAAAGAGCATCTTCAACCATTTTTCAAAAAAAATAAAAAGTTTTTAATGATTTATCAACGCTCCATAAAACATTGAATATGTCAACAAATCTTCGGATAACATCTAAGACAAACAAAAACTGCTTTCGCATTTCAGGAAAAAAAATATCAATTGAACTTTTTGAAGTGCACATTTCAATAATAATCTCCCACTCCCACTCTCTCCTTATCTTTTCACATTCTTTTTTCCCCGTGTTTTTTTTTCTCTTCTTCTCACAAATAAGGTCTCAGATTTCTCCATGACAAAGAACAACTTATTAATCATAACGCCCTCTGCCAAACAAGTCCATTTCATGCTTGAGAACACTAACATTTTTCTAGAGTACTTAACGCAGAAGAGGAACTGAATAAACGCGCCAAAATCAACCGACACACAATAATCGTGGCAGTTTTTAACGCCATTACAATAACCGCCATAATAATGTTACGCTGCTCGTAAAATTGGTGAAAACTGAAGCCAGCCAAGAGGAAAAGATGCAGCTGTACTAAAGGCGCTTCAATGATAAATGGCAGGAAAAAAAAAAACGACTAGGAAACCCTTCAAGTTGGCATTCAGCTGGGTTAAGACGAACACCCAAAGACAAGAAGCAACCAGCCAGCCAGCCAGCCATCCAGACAGTTGCATTCATGTTGGCTATAGCGAAAGAAAGTACAAGTGGTCCATCGTCTTAGCATGCGAGATAAGGGCAAAAAAGTGAAAACAGCTGTCATAATAGCAAGGAACGCTTATGGCAACTAACAAGCGAACAACTGTAGTTAAAACTCCAATGCGAACCTAGATACGATTGTTGCAACACCGCAAAGCCAGAGTGGAATGCAAACAGCCTATGTGAAGTGAAGTAGTAAAGGCATAACACGTGATGTCGGTATTAAAAATTGTGTGTGTTTTTATACCCATCAACCTGGGATGAGGGATATACCCACATTGCCAAATTTTATAATCCATGTAAAATTCTATTGATCTTGTATCTGTGCGCAGTTAGAAGGCCTTGTTAACTTCCGCACCACGTTAACCTTGTAGACAATTTTGCCATAGGCAAATATTAACGGCATATTCTTATCATCTCTTAATTCAATGACCCTATGCTGTCGATGTGTCTGTTTACTAACGAAAGGGAATGCTTACGCTAAGACTACTTGTGAATGACGAGTGAGTGGTTATACAAACGAATGTGATTATTTTTTGAGAAAAGTGCATCTATTCATCCATTCACCAGCGTCAGCTTCCTGCAATTCATCCACGGACTTGAATACGCATCTTCTGAATAGTGGGGGATGTATTGCGGGAAAAAAGAAACTTTATTTTATTAACTAAATGACAAAGGCATGTAAGTGCTTAAAATATTAAAAAGATACAATGAAAATTTAATTTATATTTTTTAGAACTGTTGTTTAGATAATGTTAATTGTATTTTCTAGGACCACTTCATCAAGGCTAATAAATCCTTTAGCCTTGAGGGATGTTTTTGGTGGAGTTTTTGGAAACAAAATATGTGCTCTACTTCCAAGTACCTTTCATGCAAATTGCAAATTTTGCCCATGAACATTCCACTAAGGAACAGGGGCAAACTTCTCACATATCAATGAGTGCAGACCGATTCAAGTTTTAAGCTCAATGATAAGGGTCCTCCTTTTTATAGCCGAGTCCGAACGACGTGCCGCAGTGCGACACCTCTTTGGAGAGAAGTTTTACATGGCATTGTACCTCACAAATGTTGCCAGCATTAGGAGTGGAAAGCCACCGCTGAAAATTTTTTTCTGATGGTCTCGCCTGGATACGAACCCAGGCTTTCAGCGTCATAGGCGGACATGCTAACCTCTGCGCTACGGTGGCCTCAAGTACCTTTCATATTCCGTGGTCACAAAATATGTGCAATTGGTTGATGTCTACAGGTTAAGGTGTCCCTCTGAATATGAAAATACAGGGTGGCTGATGAAAGCCGCTACCAAAAAAAAAATGTAATAACTTTTTTTCTATTTAATAATAATAATTTAATAATTAATTTAATTAATTAATTAATTAATTTAATTAATAATAATTTAATAATTAATTTAATAATTTAATTTAACATGAATAAAAGAAAAATGTATTCCATACACCGAAAAAAAAATGTAGCAATATTCATCATTGTAGCAATATTCATCAGCCACCCTGTAGATATCAGAATCGCGATCTACTCTCAATTTCCTTTGATTTGAGCCCCACATTGTCATTGTCTGTAAATATGTCTTATTTAGGAATATTTTAGAGGTGGAGCGAGCCCAAATATACTTGGCCCCAAAAGTACTGATGTAATGGGTAGGGTATAGGCTGGTGTATGTTTTGATGTGATAATTCTTAGAGTACTTGGTTGAAGCTTGTAACGCACGGTGGGATAAAATGGAAAAAACTTGAAACAAGTAACAGCGTGCTAAGTTCGGCCGGGCCGAATATTGGGAACCCACCACCATGGATTCTGCTAATATATGGGAACTATATTTAGTTATACACCGAATTGGACCGTACTTGGCGCAATTGTTGAGAGTCATAACAGAACACTATATGCAAAATTTCAAACAAATCGGAAAAAAATTGTAGTTTCCATGGGCTCAAGAAGTCAAATCGGGAGATCGGTTTATATATCAGATTATAGACCGATTTGAACCATACTTGATACAATTATTGAAAGTCATAACAGAACATTATGTGCAACATTTCAGCCAAACCGGACTAAAATTGTGGCTTCCAGGGGCGCAAGAAGTCAAATCGGGAGATCGGTTTATATAGGAGCTAAGTCATGTTATAGACCGATTTAAACCGTACTTAGCTCAGTTATTAGGAGTCACAATACAATAATATGTGCAAAATCCTAGCCAAATCCTATGAAATATGAGGCTTCCGGGGGCTTAAGAAGTCAAATCGGGAGATCGGTTTATATGGGAGCTATATCAGTTTTTTTGACCGATTTGGACCGTACTTGGCACAATTGTTGGAAGTCATAACAGAACACTATATGCAAAATTCCAGGAAAATCGGACAGAAATTCTGGCTTCCAGGGCGCAAGAAGTCAAATCGGGAGATCGGTTTATATATTTGGACATATATAGACCGATCTGAACCATATATGACACGGATGACGAAAAGCATAACATAAGTCACTGTGTCAAATTTCATAGAAATCGGGGCCAAGATTTTAAAGCGAGAGATCGGTCTATGTGGCAGCTATATCCAAAGTTGAACTGATATGAGCTAAATTGAACTGTAATGTCAACTGGCCTAAAACAACTCTGTGTCATAAATTTCAGCAAAATCAGATAATAAATATGGCTACGGATCGGCCTATATGGGGGCTATATCAAGATATAGTTCTTTGAATTTAACCTGCTTATGGACAAAAAAAAAAAAAAAAAAAAAAAAAAAAAAAATAATCTATGCAAAGTTCCAGCTCAATATCTCTATTTTTAAAGTCTGTAGCGTGATTTCAACAGACAGACAGACGGACATGGCTGAATCGTCTTAGATTTTCGTGTTGATCAAGAATATATATACTATATAGGGCCGAAATGGATATTTCAATGTGTTGCAAATGGAATGCCAAAATGACTATACCCCCATCCTCCGATGGTGGGTATAAAAATTTGTACTTGTGGGATGAAGAATATGTTCCTATATGGCTTGGCATGACCAACTCATGAAGAAACTGTCTTGGTAAAGAGGATGGCTAATTTGAGACAATTTCTTTCTTTAGGAAAATCTACTGGAGGGGGGAATGATTGGAGGGGATGTTGTAATTTCCTGTCTTCTTCAGTTTTTCTTTTCACAAGTATGAAATTTTTGAATAAATCTGTCATTTTAATACAAATTATATAGTTGACCCACCCGGGCAGGTTTTGGACCACGACGTACATAAAATAATTGGACCTGCGAAAGTTAAATAACATGTTAAATAATATGCTAAATAACATGTGGATAAATTGTGAGTACCATGAGGATAAAGATAAGGGGAGTGGCACCGGGGTGACGACCATAAATGACCTATTGCGGTTGCCGACTGAGGAGGGATTTGAACCCGTCTGCTGCGCAGACGATGTCATGATACTTTTAAGGGGTAAGGATTCGAACCAGCTATGCAGAAGAGCCGAAAGTGTCTTGCATATGGGCTAGGTCCAGGGGTCTCAATGTTAACCCAGAGAAGACTGAAATTCGCCTATTCATGAGGAAGAACAAGATGGGTCAATTTGACGCACCACGTTTCCTCAATAGAACGATTTCGATATCTGACAAGGTCAACTACGAAGGATTAATCTTGGGCAGGAAACTGAATTGGAAATGTCACATTCTGGATTGTACTGAGAAGGCTTAAAATGGGGCCTGAATCCTAGGATAGTCCACGCAGGCTCAAAATGGGGCCTGAATCCTAGGATAATCCACTGGCTCTACAGGAGCGTGATTAGACCGATACTTTCTTACGCCTCAGTAATTTATTGGAATGCTAAGGAGAAAAAGTGCAACATAAGGACCATACATAGGCGGGGCGATGAGGACCACACCCTCTAGGGGACTGGAGACTATTCTAGAGATCCGAACCAATGACATACAGATTAAGCTTAAGGCAACCACTGCGGCTATGAGACTTAAGGCGGAGAATGAATTGAGGATAGAAGCAGCTAATACCATCGCGGTATAAACAAGGCGACCATAGGAAACCTGGAAGCAATTGAAGAGGTTTCCGACCGGATTCCTTATACGATAGTATGGGATTGGCGGAACCTTAGTATTGCAATCTGGAAGATCATGTTACAC
Organism: Stomoxys calcitrans; assembly: GCF_963082655.1. Lineage (NCBI taxonomy): Eukaryota > Metazoa > Arthropoda > Insecta > Diptera > Muscidae > Stomoxys > Stomoxys calcitrans. The sequence continues at coordinate 153,391,279 of NC_081556.1, read as the reverse complement.
GGATAAATCAAAGTTAGAGGACGGGATGGGCTTGGAGGTCTACATTGAGAACCCAGGGACTGTAGTCTGTTGTAGATTGCCTCACCATAATATGGTCCGTCAGGCGGAAATCCGGACGATAACGGAATGTGTGAGGTGATGTCGTCTTAACGCGAGAACGATGAATGTGAAAGTCTTTACGGACAGTAAACTAGCCTTATGGGCAGTTAAAACCTGGACGTGGCACCATAGACACTTTTCCCGAATATTAATATCAAATTCGTGCTTTACTCCCAAAGACCTTGCATTTGAGCCCATTTTGCTATGGCCGTTAAGTTGTCCCCTTTGGGTAATGTTTTTGGGGAAAGGCGGCCCTCCAAACACTTGGTCCCGTATTTGGATATCAGATTCGAATTCTACACTCAAATACCTTTTATTTAAGCCCCATATTCCTATGGTCAGTAAATAAATCCTGTTTGGGGAGTGTTTTTGGGATGGGTTGGACCCCCAGAAAAGTGGTCCCACATTTGGACATTAGATTCGTATTCTATTCGCAAATACCTTTCATTTGAGTCCCATATTGCCATGGTCGGTAAATATATCCGATTTATTGGTGTTTTGGGGCTTGGGGTTGTCCCCCTAACACTTGGTCCAATAATTGGATATCAGATACGTTTTCTTATTCTTAATACCTTTCATTTGAGTCCTATATTATCGTGTTTGGTCAAAATATATGTTTGGTAGGTTTTAGGGTGGGGCGGCCCCCCTAGGTACCCCATCCGAAATTTTGATAGCAAATTTTTATTTTTGGGCTACTATATGAGAGCACACAAAATTTCGCACCACCCATCTCCGAGATCTGGCGTTTCAGAAAATTAGGGTGAGGGTCCGCCCCCCCTTCAGATATCAAAAAATGTAGTGCCCTATTTTCACCACGGTATCATTATGTACCATCTGTGAAAATTTCAAGAAAATCGGTTCAGCCGTTTCTGAGTCTATAAGGAACACACAAACATACAAACAAACAAACACAAATTGATTTTTATATATAAGATTTTAATGAAAAATATTATTTGAGCCTTTTTGTACTTTAGGTAAGACCGTGTTGAAGCTGTAACAAGAGATAGTTGCAAAAATATTTGTTTAGAGCGCAAAGAACGCATAAAAACTAAAGACGTCATAAAGGCACAGTACTTAGTAACACTTTGTCTATGCATTTCACTATCCGTCCGCCCGTCCGTCCGTCCTTCTGTTCATCTGTGTAGTTGTCATCCCACAGTCCAACTGTACGTCACTTTGTCTGTCTAGTTGTTACTTAAAATGAGTATTTTTTTTATAAGTGTGTGTGTGTGTGTGTGTGTTGGTAAGTTTACTACATGAAGGACTTTTATCTCTATCGTAATCACCTTCTTCTTGGCTGCATGCACAAGCACAAGGAGCTGGAAAAACAACCAAAATAAAGAGATTTCTCTTTTAATCAGGTTAAGCAAACATTTCTCGAAAGCAGCAAATTCAACCACAAAGACCAAGGCAGGATACTTGGAATTTAAATGGCAGAGGAGGAAGTGCTATCGCCACAGTTGCATTTAAAAATTCCATTGAAATTTCATTGCATTGTGTGTGTGCGTTATGGAAGTTTCTTTTCATACTTCGATTGGTTGTAAGTCGTTTGTGTCTTCTTCCCATTCCCATGTAGTGTAGTGGTTCTGTTTTGTCTGTGATAAGAGTTTGTGTTATGACCTCATAAGTTGTTGATAGTTGAAAGTGTGTTATGTCTATCTGCTCATAAATTTCTCCATAACTTTCATTTCGAGGCTTTAGCACTTCACATAAAGTTTTGCCAAGGAATCATTCAAAGCGCATTGCCTTCATGGTTTCATTGTACTCGGACTCTATAGCTGCTGTGTTTCTTGATGAGTTTAATAAATTTTTTTTTTTCGGCAGCAGGACGTATTTCTTTCGTCTAAGTTCATATCTTGGTGCCGACGACAAATTTATGAGACATCATATATTTGTGCAGCTGTTGTTATTGCCACTGCCTCGGCTGCCACATTTGCTGCTACAAGTTTTGTACGCGCTTTTGGGTTGAAAGTATTTGAAGTTTTCCCCTCCAAGCACAGACTTTAGATCCTGTCTGTGAGTAGGCTGCCAGACTTGTACTACTTCATCACGACCTTCTTGAATGCAATGGTTTTGTTATATGAGTGTGAACGATGGTGTCGCCAATTTTCACATACTCAGGCCATAGAGTTTTCAACGCCTCACTAAATTCATGAAATACCCAGACACATTGTTTGATGGCTTTCGTTTGGTGACATTTCATGTAAATATGAACATGTGCTGTTAATATCTCATCTCATCTCATCTCATTCCATTTCAATTCATTTATTTTGCACATTTTAAAATGCGATTTCTTCATAGGATTTGTTCGTCAATGAGTAGAGTGTGCCTGAAATAGAGAGAACCAATATGAAACACCTCTCAAAGCTGATATTTATCAAAAAGAAAACTTAAGATGCTTACTTAGATGGGAAATACCTATTTTTGTCATCTGGATATTTCCTAGAGTATGGGTCTTAGAAGTACGAAGATGCAGATAAACAACTATTGGTTTGCCCAAAAAGTAATTGCGGATTTTTCATATAGTCGGCGTTGACAAATTTTTTCACAGCTTGTGACTTTGTAATTGCATTCTTTCTTCTGTCAGTTATCAGCTGTTACTTTTAGCTTGTTTTGGAAAAAAAGTGTAAAAAAGTATATTTGATTAAAGTTTATTCTAAGTTTTATTAAAAATGGATTTACTTTCTTTTAAAAAATCCGCAATTACTTTTTGGGCAACCCATGGCAGCTGGTTCTATTCACTGTATTAACCCGAAGGATTTCTTTATCTGCCAGGAGATGCACATCTCGAAGTGCCGGCTCTGTTTAGATACAGTACGTGCCGCGATTGAAGTATTCCCTGGACCTTGGTAAACTTAGGTTAACCAGAATCGAGACTATCAGCTATCGGTTTTCGTGAGGTTTGAATTATGTATGGAATGAGTGCACTTCCTATCGTGCTGTGGTCTAAAGTCAATTTGGGAGTATAGTGATACAGACTACATAGTCGTAAAGCAGTAACACCTTACCCGCAATATTGGCTCTCCACTCCCAGATGGAGCATCGGTTTTGGAAATTTAATTGCATGACCTGTATTTGAAAATCCACGAGATTCTGAACCTTATGAGTAGGAAGAAGATAATGGTCTCTGCCATCCAGCAGACGCGATTGTCACAATTCCAACTTCGACATACGATGGTAAAGGCCCGGAAGGTAATGGGGCAACTCAATCGGCTGATAGTGAAGGAACCCTCCCTAACAGACGCCGACTCTTAATGAAGACATGTAATATCATCCTTTATGAGAGCGAAATATGTGGCCAGACACTGCAGACGGAGTGTCGAGCTAAAATCCTTTACTAAGTATAGAGGATGGCGACTATTTATAAGGGTTAAGCTATCCTACGGAACACTGTCTGAGCTCGCCGTCATCGTTATAGCTGAAATGATCCCGAACGACTAATAGTTCAAAAACGGTTCAAGTTTTACACCGCCAGGTGCAACCCCCAGATGAGAGAGAGAGAGAGAGAGAGAAAGAGTGAAGCAGAGAAAAAGATATTCAAACGAAACATAACTGTGTCATACGAGAAGATACTATCGAGAGATGGTAATAAATCTGGCTAAATGACAGCGGAGGCAGATGGGCGATTTACACCAAGGAATCCAAATTTTTTATTATCCAATTTTGAGGAAATTTGGAACAGTGAGTCAATATATTTCTTCAATTTGACCGGGATCGATCCAGATTTTTGGATATAGCTGCCATATAGAAAGATCGTTCGATTAAAGGTCTAGCGCCCATAAAAGAGGCATTTATTGTCCGATATTGTCAAAATTGGGGGCAGTGAGTTGCGTAAAGCCCTTCGACATCATTGTTCATTTAGGCCCAGATCGGTAGAGATTTGGATATAGCTGCTATATAGACCGATCTCTCGATTTAAGGTCTTGGCGCATTTATTGTCCTAATGTCACCGAAATATGGAACATTGAGTTGTGTTAGGCCCTTCAACAATCTTTTTCAATTTGGCCTAGATCGGTCCAGATTTGGATATAGCTGCCATAAAGACCGATTTCTCGATTTAAGGTCTTGGTGCATTTATTGTCCCAATTCCGCCGACATATGGAACAATGAGTTGTGTTAGGCCCTTTGACAACCTTTTTCAATTTGGCCTAGATCGGTCCAGATTTGGATATAGCTGCCATATAAACCGATTTCTCGATTTAAGGTCTTGGCGAAATTTGGAAATTTGGGTCAGTGAGTTGTGATAGGCCCTTCGACATCCCCCCTTTAATTTGACCCAGATCGGTTCAGATATGAATATAGCTTTCATATAGACCGATCTCTCGATTTAAAGTCTTGGCCCAATAAAAGGTGAATTTATAATCCGATTTCGCAGAATTTAGCAAAGTGACTTATGTTAGCCACATTCGACATTCGTGTCGTAAGTGGTTCAGATCGGTCTATATTTGGATATAGCTACCAAAAAATACCAATATTTTGTTCAACAAAAACCACTCAATGTCCGTGGCGAATTTGGAATCTACAGCGTTGAAGCAGCGATCCGACACACATACTGATGGCAAGGGCAGGCTCAAGCAATGAGCATTGTGCCGACCAAGCACTTGCACTATGGGTGGAAATCGCTAAACAGCTGCAAAAAGTAAAATTTTCAAAATTCCTCGTGTCCTTTCCAGCGGGATCACTCTGACTCTCTTCCAGACATCGGAAACTATAAGCGGCAAAAAGAACAAATTTTCAAAATTCCACGGGACCTTTCCAGCGGGATCACTCTGCCCCAGATTCTTCAGCATCAGTGTAGAGGTTCCGTCAGAGCCCTACGCCTTGGATGATTTGGCGCCACGGCTGACATTCGCAACTTTGCTCATGTGAAATTATGATGGTTGTCCATCAGCTCGGAGATCACAAATACGACAAATGGCTCTCCTCCTCACTCTCGGGATGTACAATAATGCATAATAAATTGACGGTTGAACAACCGGGCGCATCTCTTCTGATCCTTCTTCTGATGAAGTCCTGCCATCTCGTCTACCGAGGTTCGAGAGTGACTTAGCAGTAGACCACAGCTTGCCCAAACCATAACCTAAGTTACATCACTCCAAGTATTCCAGCCAAAAATTCCACTTGTTGTTCGTTGACTACCCTGTTTATTTCCAGATTCAGCTCGTTGATTATGGGGTTAGTGGATTCCGTACAATGAATCCCATCTCGCTCGTCTGATAGTACCACTGCCTGTGCGCACTTGGTAAGCACACGTGTCTCGTTCGTGTGTGCTTAAGAAGGCCACACGTGCACGTTCGTGACCCAGTCGTAAGCGAAGGAAATCACATGTGTGCTTACATCACGGGCTTACGGGCGATCGTCACGCCCATGACCCATCGGTGGTTTCCGCAATCCCGCGTCCGTACGAGTGTGCCTACGAAGGCCACAGGTGTGCAATGTGGTGCTTACGTGCGTGCTTACGCAGCCCACACGTTCCCGCTATCTGGCAACGGTACGTGTGCTTACGAAACCATCATAATTTCACATGGGCGAAGTTGCGAATGTCAGCCGTGGCGCCAAATCATCCAAGGCGTTGGGCTCTGACGGAACCTCTACACTGATGCTGAAGAATCTGGATCCACCTGGAGTTGAGTACCTTACAACTGTCTTCAACCTGACTTTGAATACTCTTATAGTTCCCGATGTCTGGAAGATGGGCAGAGTGATCCTGCTAGTGAAGCCTGGAAAGGAGCCCAGGTATTTTGAAAATTTTAATGTTTTGTGATTTGCACCCATAGTGCAAGTGCTTGGTCGGCACAATGCTCTTTTCTAGAACCTACCTTTACGCTATGCGTATGTGTATCGGATCGCTGCTTCAACGCTGTTGATTCCAAATTCGGCACGGACATTGAGTGGTTTTTGTTGAACAAAATATTGGTATTTTTTGGTAGCTATATCCAAATATAGACCGATCTGAACCACTTACGACACGAATGTCGAATGTGGCTAATATAAGTCACTTTGCGAAATTCTGCGAAATCGGATTATAAATGCGCCTTTTATTGGGCAAAGACATTAAATCGAGAGATTGGTCTATATGAAAGCTATATTCATATCTGAACCGATCTGGGTCAAATTAAAGGGGGGATGTCGAAGGGCCTATCACAACTCACTGACCCAAATTTCCAAATTTCGCCAAAACCTTAAATCGAGAAATCGGTCTATATGGCAGCTATATCCAAATCTGGACCGATCTAGGCCAAATTGAAAAAGGTTGTCGAAGGGCCCGACACAACTCATTGTTCCATATTTCGGCGGCATTGGGACAATAAATGCGCCAAGACCTTAAATCGAGATGTCAGTCTATATGGCAGCTATATCCAAATCTGAACCGATCCAGGCCAAATTGCAGAAGGTTGTTGAAGAACCTAGCACAACTGTTCCAAATTTCGGCGAGATCTTACAATAAATGCGCAAAGACCTTAAATCGAGAAATCGGTCTATATGGCAGCTATATCCAAATCTGAACCGATTTAGGCCAAATTGAAGAAGCTTGTCGAAGGGCCTAACACAACTCATTATTCCATATTTCGGCGACATCGGACAATAAATACGCCTTTTGTGGGCCCACAACCTTAAATCGAGAGATCGGTCTATATAGCAGCTACAATATATCCAAATCTTTACCGATCTGGGCCTAAATGAACAATGATGTCGAAGGGCTTTACGCAACTCACTGATTCCCCCCCCCCCACACTTTTTTTTTTGACAATATCGGACAATAAATGCCTCTTTTATGGGCCCTAGACTTTTAATCGAACAATCTTTCTATATGGCAGCTATATCCAAATCTGGACCGATCCCGGTCAAATTGAAGAAAGATATCGACTCACTGTTCCAAATTTCCTCCAAAATCGGATAATAAAAAGTTTGGATTCCTTGGTGTAAATCGCCCATCTGCCTCCGCTGTCATTTAGCCAGATTTGTTACCATCTCTCGATAGTATCTTCTCGTATGACACAGTTATGGTTCGTTTGAATATCTTTCTCTCTGCTTCAGTCTTTCTCTCTCTCTCTCTCTCTCATCTGGCGGTGTAAAACTTGAACCGTTTTTGAACTGTTAGTCATTCGGAATCATTTCAACTATAACGATGACAGCGAGCTCAGACACTGTTCCGTAGGATAGCTTAACCCTTATAAATAGTCGCCATCCTCTAAACCTAGTAAAGGATTTTAGCTCGACACTCCGTCTGCAGTGTCTGGCGACATATTTCGCTCTCATAAAGGATGATATTACATGTCTCCATTAAGAGTCGGCGTCTGTTGGGGAGGGGTCCACCTAAATTTACTATCAGCCGATTGAGATTCCCCATTACCTTCCCGGCCTTTACCATCGCATGTCGAAGTTGGAATTGTGACAATCGCGTCTCCTGGATGGCAGAGACCATTATCATCTTCCTACTCATAAGGTTCAGAACCTCATGGACTTTCAAATACAGGTCATGCAATTAAATTTCCAAAACCGATGCTCCATCTGGGAGTGGAGTGCCAATATTGCGGGTAAGGTGTTACTGCTTTACGACTATGTAGTCTGTATCACTATACTCCCAAATTGACTTTAGACCACAGCACGATAGGAAGTGCACTCATTCCATACATAATTCAAACCTCACGAAAACCGATAGCTGATAGTCTCGATTCTGGTTAACCTAAGTTTACCAAGGTCCAGGGAATACTTCAATCGCGGCACGTACTGTATCTAAACAGAGCCGGCACTTCGAGATGTGCATCTCCTGGCAGATGAAGAAATCCTTCGGGTTAATACAGTGAATAGAACCAGCTGCCATGGGAAGGAGTGATTCTTGAAAAGTTCCATGGTAAAATAGGTTGCCCAAAAAGTAATTGCGGATTTTTTAAAAGAAAGTAAATCCATTTTTAATAATACTTAGAATGAACTTTAATCAAATATACTTTTTTTACACTTTTTTTCCAAAGCTAGCTAAAAGTAACAGCTGATAACTGACAGAAGAAAAAATGCAATTACAGAGTCACAAGTTGTGAAAAAATTTGTCAACGCCCACTATATAAAAAATCCGCAATTACTTTTTGGGCAAACCAATAGTTGTTTATCTTCATCTTCGTACTTCTAAGACCCATACTCTAGGAAATATCCAGATGACAAAATAGCTATTTCCCAGCTAAATAAGCATCTTAAGTATTCTTTTTGATCATTTGATCAGCTTTGAGAGGTGTTTCATATTGGTTCTCTCTATTTCAGGCACACTCTACTCATTGACGAACAAATCCTATGAAGAAATCGCATTTTAAAATGTGCAAAATAAATGAATTGAAAAAGGAATGCGATGAGATATTAACAGCACATGTTCATATTTACATGAAATGTCACCAAACGAAAGCCATCATCATCATCACACGTTCCCGCTATCTGGCAACGGTACGTGTGCTTACGAAAGCAACAGGTGTGCAACATGTTCTGTACGAGACATCCGTCCGTGGAGAGTCCTACGTGCGTGCGGGCTTACGGGCGATCGTCACGCCTATGACCCATCGGAGGTTTCCGCAATCCCGCGTCCGCACGAGTGTGCCTACGAAGGCCGCAGGTGTGCAATGCGCGTGCTTACGCAGCCCACACGTTCCCGCTATCTCGCAACGGTACGTGTGCTTACGAAAGCAGCAGGTGCGCAACGTGTTCTGTAAGAGCCATTCATCCGTGGAGAGTCTTAAGTGCGTGCTAACGTGGGCCACACGCGTTGTACTCGAGAGTGAAAGTGATTCAAAGTCGTTCCTGCGATACTGAGAAAATCCCGCAAGTGGGCTTACGAAAGCGACATACCTTTCGGGTCACTAATACGCCTTGACCCGCTCGTGCTCGAGGTTCCTTGTATGTTTACCCAGGCCACACACGCCTAAAAACGACACTCCTTTGGACTTCCTCACCCCGCACTTTATATTTAGTCATCAAACCTAGACCGACCCCGACCCTCACGAACGTTTCGGTACGGACCACGGAGTATCTACCTAGGTTTCCGACGAGATCATCAGACAGCATAGCCCCGCTGCGACACCGGAGTATTGATCTATGTCTCCTCTGGGTACCCGACAGTCCAAAATAGGCAGTGGATGCAATTGAGATACGTCAATTTAGTACGGTGACGAGATACGTCAATTTAGTACTGTGCAGGAAGAAATTAAACCTGGAGGTGGAATTAATCTGCCGCATATGCCAAATTTGATCAAATCGATTGAAAAATGCCCATTTAATAGGCTCAACACTCTATATCAGAGTTCGGTCTATATGGCAGCTATATCAAAAATATGGTCCAATCTGGTATGGTCCAAAAGGTGAAGAAGTCTACCCACTGTGCCAAATTTCATCGTAAAAAATACTCCTCTTATAGGCTCAATACTCTATATCGGTCTATATGGCAGCTTTATTCAAATATGGTCCTATCTGGACCACATTTAACAGGAATGGATAGAAGTCTTTCAGAACTCGCTGAATTTGGTTGTCACATCCAAAAGAAAGAGAGACATTCCCATTGATAGGTATACGGATAGACTCAGAATCATTTTCTGATACGATTTAGCTACGTCCGTCTATCTGTCCTTGTTAATTTTTGGGTACATCATTACCTGGCACTTTTGAAATTCAGAGAAATCGGTTCATATATGTAAATCTATCACCCGATTTTCACTTTTAGAACCTTTGTCAACGAATGCAAATTTTGCCCATGAACATTCCACTAAGGAACAGGGGCAAACTTCTCACATATCAATGAGTGCAGTCCGATTCAAGTTTAAGCTCCATGATATGGGGCCTCCCTTTTATAGCCGAGTCCGAACGGCGTGCCGCAGTGCGACACCTCTTTGGAGAGAAGTTTTACATGGCATAGTACCTCACAAATGTTGCCAGCATTAGGAGGGGAAAACCACCACTGAAAATTTTTTCTGATGATCTCGCCAGGATTCGAACCTAAGCCTTCAGCGTCATAGGCGGACATGCTAACCTCTGCGCTACGGTTGCCTCCTCCGCCTTTGTCAACGTATATTTAACAGATTTTCTTAATATTTTACCCAATGTCTTTTTTATGACTTAGACAATGTGTGGCGCCCATTAAAGTAACGGGGGAAAACTTCTCACAAATCAATGAGTGCTGTCCCATTCAAATTTAAACTCAGTGATAGATGGAGGCCACCGTAGCGCAGAGGTTAGCATGTCCGCCTATGACGCTGAACGCCTGGGTTCGAATCCTGGCAGGAACATCAGAACATTTTTCGGCGGTAGTTATGCCCTCCTAATACTGGCGACATTTGTGAGGTACTTTGCCATGTAAAAACCTCTCCCCAAAGAGGTGTCGCACTGCTGCATGCCGTTCGGACTGGGCTATAAAAAAGAGGTCCCATATCATTGATTTAGATATAGCACACAAAATTATGCGCAATGATTTCTTCTATGACTCCAAGGATTTTTTTTTAGTTTCGAAGACTTAGCCTGGTTAACCAATGTCTTCTGCATAAAAATTCAAAATAGTTTTCCATCAAAATTTAATTTCTAACATAGTCTTCTGTTGGACCATCATCAACCAGTTTACCCCATTCCGACACATTATAAGCCATGTGAGGCAAACGAACGAATATTTATTTATGTTCCAGGAATTGCCACACTTCTTTGTCGTTAAATGCTTCTGGTGACGAAAAATTCTTTTGCAGCCACAACCTCTATGCGTGTGCTTCCAAATGCATAGCCGCGCATTCAACGCCGCAGGGGTGGTGGAAGCTATAATAATAATTCTGTGGGGCTGCAGCAATACCCTATCAACACCATGCAACAGAGCAGACGAGGCTTTCGAAACAACAACAATAATTTTGAGTAAGCCGAGTGTTGTGGGTTGCTAACACAGTTTGAGACGACAGTAACATCATCATTACATCCGTTGCCAACAGGCAACAGGCACAGTAGACTCTTATAGACCCGCACTTGTAGCCAGCATAATGTGGTACTGTAAAAGTGGCAGTGTGTATGTGTGTGTGTGTGTGTCAAAGCATACGCCTCAATGAGCCTTAGGCGAAATTTCAAAAATTACTTGCCAAGTATGGAGTAGAAGCCATGGCCACAACACCGAGTAACAAGGTTTGTTTTCTTGCTGGCTGTATGAGTGATAGACAGACAGGAAGATAGACGGACTGGGCTACCGGCCTGCCTGTCTGACTGATAGCTGGCAGAGTTCTGTTGGGGGTGATATCTACAATGCATTCAATTTGATGTCTGATGTATGTGGGCATATGATTTGCCAGGGCATGCCATGAGCTTTGCAGACAGCTACCAACACACGTGATATGCGTGATTGTGATACGTGATTTATGAACACACACTTGCCGAAAATTGTACGCTCTCGCGTTTGTTTTGGCTGTTGCTACAAAAAATAATTTGCAGCTCATTAATCTACGAGAAAGTATGGTCATGGTGACAGGGCTGAAAATATTCACCGGCAATGGAGGAGGATAATGTGACGGAAATAGTGTTGATGGTAAGATTGATGGGGTGATGACAACATACCAATGTTGGTATGATGATACACTCTACTCTAAGCATTTTTGTTGTGCCAGTGGATTAGTAACATTTGGGAATTTAGTCACAGTCAAGAATGCTGGTGAATTCACTTCTCTTATTCCGTTTATAAATGGTCGATCTTGATCGGTCAACCATAAAGGTCATCACAAAATCATCCACGCTTATTCACAACAATTCCAACAACGGCTTCGTATGAATATAACTTCACTGTTGCATGATTTTGCAACGTTTTTTTTTTTCTATCAGTGTACCTAAGTCTGTATCCAATTCGACCAACATTCATACCTATTGTGAATGTCTTCTACGAGCGGGCTGCAAAATTTTATCCTTGTTCCCTAATATGAATCAAATAGAAAATACCATCGGATTGACATCTGGCGAATTGGAGGTACTGCACCTTGTGGACGAAATGAGATGCAGTACCTGATGTTTTAGCCATTCTTGGTTTACACCTGCCTTATGTGATGGTGCCGAATCTTGTTGGCGTTCATGATCTGAGAGCGAAAGGTTTCCGTGCCCATGACATCAAAGCAGCTACCAAAATGTTTTCCCAAGTCGTATTTACTTTGATGCCAGGCGCGATGAAAACGTTTTCTTTTATGGTCGCCTTCAAAAGACTTCTTTGCTGGTGCTTCTATTGGGTTGCCCAAAAAGTAATTGCGGATTTTTTAAAAGAAAGTAAATGCATTTTTAATAAAACTAAGAATGAACTTTAATCAAATATACTTTTTTTACACTTTTTTTCTAAAGCAAGCTAAAAGTTACAGCTGACAACTGACAGAAGAAAGAATGCAATTACAGAGTCACAAGCTGTGAAAAAATTTGTCCACGCCGACTATATGAAAAATCCGCAATTACTTTTTGGGCAACCCGATATATTCAACATGACCTAGCCCATGCAACCGTTGTTGTTGTTGTTGTAGCTGTATGTTGAGTTCTATATTTCGTGTGCTTGATGCTGTTGAATATCCAGATCCAGGAACTCTGCGACTAAGATGGGGTATGTCCAGAGGCATCTGTCGTGTGTCGTGTATGGTCCCTGGTCACAATCGGTACATACATTCAGCACGTTGGCATCAATCCTTACTCTGTAGGAATTGGAATTGAGGCAGCTGCATCAGCCTGATAGTAATTGAGCCAGATCTATTCTGGTTTGCCGGGGGAGGTCAATTTCTTCAGGTGTAATGGGAGGTGAATGTTCTCCAAGGACCACAATCACCCGGTAGCTATTCACCGCACCTGCTACCGTGTCTGCATAAATGTTCTCTGGACCTCCGTGATGTAGAAGTTGTTGTTGTTCTTACCACATTTCGCGTGTAGGTGGCGATCCTCGTCAAGCTCCTGTGGGCGAGCAAGCTCATATCGGTCCAAAGGACCGATCGCCGCGGGAAAAGAAAAGAGTGACCATTGGTTATTTAAAGGCGCCAACAACTCGCCTTGCCATATCGAGCATTATAGGCACTCTGTAATTGTGCAAGAGCCGGTGCCACCCTACCTCTCACTGTGACTCTCAGCTCGATACCGCTGATTGCCAGCGACTGCCGTTGCAACTACTTCGTATGGAGCAGTCCACTATCCGCAACCTGTGGACGCGCCCGGTAGCTGAAGGTATTGCTAAGACAGGATGCCGTTATGTCTTCGCATAGGTAGGATCTTTGTCTACTGATGGAGGTGGTCCACTTGAGAACTTAAGAGACATTCCGTCACAGTTCTAAGAGCGGCATTCTGACAGATCCAAACATTATTTCACTCTGTGTCACAGAGCTGACGAGACCACATTGGTGCTGCATATCTTACCACAGACCGGCCAATTGTTTTGAACGTGGTCAACAAGTTTTCTTTGTCAGCACCCCAGGTGCTGCCGGCAAGTGACTTGAGGACCTTGTTTCTACTTTTGAATTTATCGCAAATTTCTGTGGCATGTGAAGAGAATTTGTAAGAGCTGTGAAATGTGACACCATGTATTTTGGAACACTTGATGGTAGGAATTGTCACTCCGTCGACCATCACGTTAAGCCTCCTACGCACCTCATGCGTGTATGTAGTGAACACTTGGTGGCAGATATCTTCAGATTTCGTGCAGCGAAATAAGAGGCAAGTTCGTTGAGATAGACGTTTAACCTATCGCAGATATCATCAATGGGTGGGGGGCCTGATGACATGATCGTGCAATCGTCGCTGTATGATCTCTTTGCCATTTGGGGGGTGGAATGTGTACAGGTTAAACAGCGCCGATGATTTCACCCTCCCTTGGGGAACCCCCTGTTTCACTCTATGGTGTCTTGATTTCTAATCACTAAATTCCTCAAATGACTGGCGACCACATAGATAATTCGCGATCCAGCGTTTCAATCCTGGCTGGAGGGACGTATTGATGATGTCCTCAAACAGTTTGGCATGGCTGACCAAACAGTTTGGAATGGCTGTCGAATGCCTTCAATCAGCCCACATGATCTGGGCTGATTGAAGCCATGGCAAATGTATGCGGTGCTGGCATGCAAAGCAGTTGTTGTGCTATGAAGTCTTTGAAATCCATGCTGATGCAAAAATGTTGCCCATGAACAATTCACTAAAGAACAGGGGCAAATGTTCAATAAGTGAAGTCCGATTCAAGTTAAATTTTTTATAGCGGAGTACGAACGGCGTGCCGCAGTGCGACACCTCTTTGGGGAGAAGTTTTTACATGCCATAGTACCTCACAAATGTCGCCAGCATTAGGAGGGGAAAACCACAGCTGAAATGTTTTTTCTGATGGTCCCTCCAGGAATCGAACCCAGACGTTCCGAGTCATAGGCGAACATGCAAACTTTTGCGATACGGTGGCCGTTGATGCTCGGCAAATGGAAATTCTCCAACAACAAAATTCTCCAACAACAAAAGTAGGAGTAGTCCCTCAAGCGACTTGGCTACTGGTGAGAGTAGGGAGATCGGTCTGTATGACTCCCGCTTAAACAGGTCCTTTCCAGGCTTCAGTAGCGGGATCACTCTGCCCATCTTACTATAAGAGTGTGCCCCAAATGTTTGGGGGACTCATCATTGCATATACTCCCCTTAAACCAATGCCAATATAGGGTTCAAACAATTTATATTTGAGAGTAGATCACGATGCTAAAATTTTTTCAGGACTAAGTGTTAGGAGCACCACGCCACTCCCCAATACACCCCTAAATCGTACATATTTACCGAACATTGGTATATGGGGCTCAAATGAAAGGTATTGAAGAGTAGAGCACGAAATTGATACCAACGTTCAGGACCAAGTTTCTTGGGGTCTACCATTCTCCCAAACACGACTTATTTACCATGCAATGGTAATATGGAGCTCAAATAAAAGGAATTTGGGAGTAGCATACGAATCTGATATCCGAATGTGTGACCAAGTGTTTGGGGGACGTCTCATCCCATAAAGCAATAGCGATATGGGGCTTAAATAAGTGGTATTTGAGGGTAGACCACGATGCTGAAAGTTTTTCTGGGCCAAGTGTCTGGGGACCACCTCTAAAACCGTCATGCTGTTTGTAACTTCTCGAAATATTCGTCTAAAACTCCATATATTCTTGATCGTCATGACATTTTAAGTCAAACTAGCCATGTCCCTCCGTCTTATGACTTCCAATAACTGTGCAGAGTATGGTTTAAATCGCTGCATAACCTAATGTAGCTGTCATACAAACCTATTGGGTTGCCCAAAAAGTAATTGCGGATTTTTCATATAGTCCGCGTTGACAAATTTTTTCACAGCTTGTGACTCTGTAATTGCATTCTTTCTTCTTTCAGTTATCAGCTGTTACTTTTAGCTTGCTTAAGAAAAAAAGTGTAAAAAAGGAATATTTGATTAAAGTTCATTCTAAGTTTTATTAAAAATTCATTTACTTTCTTTTAAAAAATCCGCAATTACTTTTTCGGCAGTACTTTTTGGGTTTTGACTTCTTGAGTGTCTATAGTGCGCAATTCCTATCCGATTTGGCTGAAATTTTGCACGACGTGTTTTGTTATGACTTCCAACAATTGTGCTGAGTGTGGTTGAGATCGGTCCATAACCTGATATAGCTGCCATATCAACCGATCTGGGGTCTTGACTTCTTGAGCGTCTGGAGTGCGCAGTTATTATCCGATTTGGGTGAAATTTTGCGCGACGTGTTTTGTTATGACTTCCAACAACTGTGTAAAGAAAAGTTTAAATCGGTCCATAACCTGATATAGCTGCCATATAAACCGATCTGGGGTCTTGACTTCTTGAGCCACTAGAGGACGTAAATATTATCCGATTTCCCTGAAATTTTGCATGAGGTGTTTCGTTATGACTTTCAACAACTGTGCTGAGAATAGTTCACATTGGTCCATAACTTGATATAGCTGCCATATAAACCGATATGGGATTTTGACTTCTTGAGCCTCTAAAGGGCGCAAGCATTATCCGATTTGACTGAAACTTTGTGCAACGGCTTCTCCCATGACCTTAACCACACTTGTCGAATATGGCATGAAACGGTTTATATCTTAATACAGCTCCCCTATAAACCGATCTCTCTATTTTACTTCTTCAGCCCTTAGAGTGCGCAATTCTTACTAGATTTGGCTGAAATTTTATACAACGATAGCTATGGTCTCCAATATTTAGTTCAATTATGGTCCGAAATGAACCATAGCTTGATATTGCTCCAATAACATAGCAATTCAAAGAGATGCCGTGGCAAGAGCTCGACAAATGCGATCCATGGTGAAGGGTATATAAGATTCGGCCCGGCCGAACTTAGCACGCATTTACTTTTTCTTAAAGAAAATAGTCACTTTTTTGGTGTGCTAATTTATTCGCTCTAAATTTGCAATACCCATTGTGAAGTGTTAACAAAGTGCGTCCATTTCTTACTCATTGTCTGATTTGCTCGCATTTTCCATTATGGGTAAATTTCTTTTAACACCATGGCAGAATATTGCCCTCGGTGGCAAAGGCAGAGCACAATTTTTACTTCGTCTCCTAAGGGAAGACGCATTGAGCATGTGACATTGGTTCAACATTCATTCATTCATTTGTTCATATTTAGCCATTGCCTTACCCAAAAGGTAATGCCACATAACTCCCAGGCTCCTTGGGGGCACTCTCATATACCAAGCACGCATAGACACACACACTCGCACACTCACACCCATTGTCATGTGCATATTCCAATTGCATTGAGGCGTGCGACAAATGACTTGGAACTATAAACGCCTATATTATTCCATGGGCTACCATGGCAGGAAAAATATTTCGTCGTCTCTCCGCAATGAGAGACGATGAAGCGATAATGGAAGGCCAAAATGCCATTAATTTCACATTTGTAAGGCGAATGGAGCACCACCCGTTCATGCTGTTATCCAAGGCAGACACATTGCTTCCGAAATGTGCGAAAATGAATAGGATGACCTTTTTTGGGGCTACCATTGCAGAGGTAGTTGGTGTCTGTATACGTTATGATAATTAAAGTGGAGCAAAGGAAAATTCCAAATAATTGTTGTTGAAATTCAGGTCATTCGGATCATGGGATCACATGTATTGGAAATATTTAAACAAATTTATTAGCTGAATATGATCTGGAGGAGGAAATGGGACTGAATATGATGTGGGTTAGTAAAGAATTGATTATTTCTACATGGTTTTGTTGACATTGAATTCGAGGAATTTTTTTACTTTCAAGTCAATATGATTTAAAATAAAGAACTTTTGGAAATGTGATTTTCGAAGAAAACTTCTGGGAAATGTCTTGATATATGAAAATATTCTATTGTCCCCCAAGAGCTTCATGAAGACACAATTTGGGCACTCAATACCATGGATTCTATAACAATTGTGAAAAAATTATTGACATTTGCTAGGCAAAGTGGTGGTTAAGATCTGTAACAAAACAATCCATGCCGAATTTTGTGCAGATCGGTTGAAAATTTTAGCTATTAAGACCATTTAAGTGCAAATCGGGCGGCACATATGTGTGGGAGCTATATCTAAATCTGAACCGATTTTAATGAAATCTAGCATATATGTTAAGATAAGTAGCAAAACAATCCGTGCCAAATTTTGTGCAGATCGGTTGAAAATTGTAGCTACTACGGCCATTTAAGTGCAAATCGTGCGATACATATATATGGAAGCTATATCTAAATCTGAACCGATTTTGATGAAAATTTGCGGGTATGTTAAAATCAGTATCAAACTAATCCGTGCCAAATTTCGTGCAGATCGGTTGAAAATGGTAGCTACTACGGCCATTTAAGTTCAAATCGGGCGATACATATATATGGGAGCTATATCTTAATCTGAACCGATTTTGATGGAAATTTGCAGATATGTTAAAATCAGTAACCAAACAGTCCGTGCCAAGTTTTGTGCAGATCGGTTGAAAATTGGAGCTACTGCGCCCATTTAAGTGCAAATCGGGCGATACATATATATGGGTGCTATATCTGAATCTGAACCGATTTTGATGAAAATTTGCGGGTATATTTAGATCTCTAACAAAACAATCTATGCCGAATTTTGTGGAGATTGGTTGAAAATTTTAGCTACTACGGCCATTTAAGTGCAAATCGGGCGATACATATATATGGGAGCTATATCTAAATCAGAACCGATTTTGATGAAATTTTGCAAGTATGTTAAAGTCAGTAGCGAAACAATCCGTGCGAAATTTTGTGCAGATCGGATGAAAATTGTAGCAACTACGCCTTTTTAAGTGCAAATCGGGCGATACATATAAAGGGTGATTTTTTTGAGGTTTTCATGCATTAGTATTTGACAGATCACGTGGGATTTCAGACATGGGGTCAAAGAGAAAGATGCTCAGTATGCTTTGACATTTCATCATGAATAGACTTACTAACGAGCAACGCTTGCAAATCATTGAATTTTATTGCCAAAATCAGTGTTCGGTTCGAAATGTGTTCATTCACCGTAACGTTGCGTCCAACAGCATCTTTGAAAAAATACGGTCCAATGATTCCACCAGCGTACAAACCACACCAAACAGTGCATTTTTCGGGATGCATGGGCAGTTCTTGAACGGCTTCTGGTTGCTCTTCACTCCAAATGCGGCAATTTTGCTTATTTACGTAGCCATTCAACCAGAAATGAGCCTCATCGCTGAGCGGTGAATGAACACATTTCGAACCGAACACTGATTTTGGTAATAAAATTCAATGATTTGCAAGCGTTGCTCGTTAGTAAGTCTATTCATGATGAAATGTCAAAGCATACTGAGCATCTTTCTCTTTGACACCATGTCTGAAATCCCACGTGATCTGTCAAATACTAATGCATGAAAATCCTAACCTCAAAAAAATCACCCTTTATATGGAAGCTATATCAAAATCTGAATCGATTTAGATGACATTTTTTACATATGTTTAAATCAGTAGCGAAACAATCCATGCCAAATTTCGTGCAGATCGGTTGAAAATTTTAGCTACTACGCCTATTTAAGTGCAAATCGGGCGATGCATATATATATATGGGAGCTATATCTAATTCTGAATCGATTTTTATCAAAATCAATAGCATTTGTCCTGGGACCAAAAAAGTGATATGTGTAAAATTTCGTGATGATTGGGCACCAAATACGACCTGCACTTTGATTACAAGAATACATGGACGCACAGACGGACAGAGGGACATGGCTTAATCGGATCAGAAAGTGACTCTAAGTCGATCCGTATACTTATCAATCTAAACTCTAGCTCTTCCCCTTCTTAGCCTTGCAAACAAATGCACAAATCTATAATTCCCTGTATTACAGTAGTGGTGTAGGGTATAAATAGCATAACAAGTAAAAATGTGCTATGTTCGGCCGGGCCGAATCTTATATACCCTCCACCATGGATCGCATATGTCGAGCTCTTGCCACGGTATCAATTTTTAGGCAAACAAAGAATAAATGAAAAGAATTGCTATGTTATTAGAACAATATCAAGTTATGGTTGATTTCGGGCAATAAGTGAACTGAATATTGGAGACCATAGTTAAAGTCATTGTGTAGTAATTTCAGCCAAATCTAGTAAGTATTGCGCACTTTAGGGGCTGAGGAAGTAAAAAAGGGAAATCGGTGGTTTATAGGGGAGCTGTATTAGGCTATAAACCGATTCATGCCATATTCGACACGTATGTTGGGGGTCATGGAAGAAGCTGTTGTACAAAATTTCAGCCAAATCAGATAATAATTGCGCCCTCTAGTGGCTCAAGAAGTCAAGATCCCATATCGGTTAATATGGCAGCTATATCAGGTTGTGAACTGATTTGAACTATTCTTAGCACAGTTGTTGAAAGTTATAACAAAACACCTCATACAAAATTTCAGCTAAATCGGATAAAAATTGCGCCCTATGGTGTTACCAGAAGTCAAGACCCCAGATCGGTTTATATGGCAGCTATATCAGGTTATAGACCGATTTGAACCATTCTTAATACAGTGTTGAAAGTCATAACAAAACACGTCGCGAAATTTTCATTCCAATCGGATAAGAATTGCGCCCTCTAGAGGCTCAAGAAGTCAAGACCCCAGATCGGTTTATATGGCAGCTATATCAGGTTGTGGACCGATTTGAATTATTCTTAACACAGTTGTTGGAAGTCACAATAAAACACCTCACGCAAAATTTCAGCCAAATCGGATGAGAATTGTGCCCTCTAGCGGCTTAAGAAGTCAATACCCAAGATCGGTTTATAAGGCAGCTATATCACAACATGGACCGATATGGCCCATTTACAATCCCAACCGATCTACACTAAGAAGAAGTAAAATTGCAAGTTGCAAATTTTGCCCATGAACATTCCACTAAGGAACAGGGGCAAACTGCTCACATGTCAATGAGTGCAGTCCGATTCAAGTTTTAAGCTCAATTATAAGGGGCCTCCTTTTTATAGCCGAGTCCGAACGACGTGCCGCAGTGCGACACCTCTTTCCAGTGAAGTTTTATATGGCATAGTACCTCACAAATGTTGCCAGCATTATGAGGGGAAAGGCACCGTTGAAATTTTTTTCTGATGGTCTCGCCAGGATTCGAACCCAGGCGTTCAGCGTCATAGGCGGACAAGCTAACCTCTGCGCTACGGTGGTCTCTACTAAGAAGAAGTATTTGTGCAAAATTTCAAGCGGCTAGCTTGACTCCTTCGAAAGTTAGCGTGTTTTCGACAGACAGACGGACGGACGGACAGACGGACGGACGGACAGACGGACGGACGGACATGGCTAGTTCCACTTAAAATGTCATGGCGATCCAGAATATATGCTTTATGGGTTCTCAGACGAATATTTTGAGTAGTTACAAACAGAATGACGAAATTATTATACCCCCATCCTATGGTGGAGGGTATAAACATTTTTCAGCTTATTAACTTTTTTCCATGGATCAGCTTATACCATGGCTTTTAAGCCATATAATTGTATTAATTATTCCCCATATGCAGTTAGCAAAGGATCAAGGTATATTCTTGTTAGCTTTCAACTTTGCAGCTTACACACATTTAATCCTTTCTTCTGCATTATTTACTCTTCCATTATGCTAATCATCCTTTGTGTGTTTTATATAAAAAAAATGTGCATTTACCCTGAGTTTCCAGAGATTTATTTTCCATGGGCTTCCCATGAATGCTCTTACCTTCTACTCCATTCCCACATGGTTCAAAGAAATGCAGCTTTAGTAAATTTTTATATGTCTGCCACACAAAAGGGACACCTAACAAGTTCTGATCCAGAATTTATAACTTTAATACCATAAAAATGTCTGCACTAACAAAAGTCAACGTGATTGTCAACGGAATAAATTTTTTTTTATACAATCAATTGATAGAAGGTCGCAGAGCAGCACCAGGAAAATGCCATGGCACATACAAAGGTGGCATTATAACTATACACACACACTTGCATACATGTCATAAGAAGGACAACATATGTATTTGCATTCATGCCCATACACACAGATCATTTGACATTGAAATGGGAAATAATTCCTTAAAAAGTTACGCATACCCTGGAGGTAGAGAAGGGGAAAATATTTTAGAAAAATGCGATTGAATGCAGCGAAAACTTCTTTGATAACTTAGAAATATACAAAATTGATGAGAAGTACAACTTAAGTACACAAAGAAAAAAAAAAATCGGGGAAAACTGGCAGGAGATTACCAAGAATAAGTAAAAGCGTGCTAAGTTCGACCGGGCCACTATCCATGGTGGTGGGTCCCCCACCCTTCTGTCAAACGAGCAAAAATTAAAGCTTTTAGAAACTGAACAAGGATGATCAAGAGACCGGTTTACATGGGAGCAATATCAAGATAAAGACTGATTTGGACCGTATTTGGCACCGTTGTTGGAAGTCTTAACAGAACAGGCCATGCTAGATTTCAGTCAAGTCGGACAAAAATTATGGCGTTTAATTACTTAAGAAGTCAAATCGGAAGATCGGTTTATATGAGAGCTACATCAGGTTATAGTCCTATATGAACCATACTTGGCAAAGTTGTTGGAAGTCATAAAAAAACTCTATGTGCAAAATTTCAGCCAAATCGGACAAAAATTGAGGCTTCCAGGGGCTCAAGAAGTCAAATTGGGAGATCGGTTTATATGGGTGCTATATCAGGTTCTTGACCGATTTAGACCGTACTTGACACAGTTGTTAGAAGTCATAACTGAACACAATATGCAAAAACTCAGCCAAATCTGAAAACAATTGCGGCTTGTCAGGGCTCAAGATATCAACTCGGTTTATATAGGGGGCTATATCAGGTTATTGACCGATTGACCGATTTAGACTGTACCAGGCAGAATTATTGGTCATAGTCATAACGAAACACCATTTGCAAAATTTCAGCCAAATCAGACAAACATTGCATCTTGTAAGGGCTCAAAAAGTCAAATGGGTAGATCGGTTTATATGGAAGCTATATTCAAATCTGAACCGATATGTCCTATTTGCAATCCCTAACGATCTTCATCAATATTAAGTACAAGCCGAACCGGGTCCGTTCCGCTGCGTCTTCTTTAACTCTCTAATATCTTTTTAGGGTGGGGATACTTCGCCCTGAATGCTAATATCGAATTCGTGCCACTGTAGCCTATGACGCTGAACACGTTCGAATTCTGGTGAGAACATCGGACAAAGCAGTGGTTATCTCCTCTCAATGTTGGCTACATTTGCGAGGTACAATACCATGCATGGTCATTAAAAAAATTTACCACAAAAAGGAGTCCCGCAGTGCGACACCTTTTTGTGGTGTCGGACTCGGCTATAAAAAAGGTTCCTTATCATTGAGTTTAAACTTGAATCGGAAAGCACTCATTGATGTGTGAGAATTTGCGGTTCCTGGTGGCAATGTTCTTCCTCAGGGTAATGTTCTCATTACGGGAGGGATGGCACCTCAGACATTTCGACTCAAATATGGATATCAAATTCGTTCTTTATTCCCAACGGAAATGAAGTTCAGTTTAGGGGGTGCTATAGGACGTACCCCAAAACACTTGGTTCCAAATCAATGGATATCAAATTCGTTTTCTACTCTCAAACACCTTCCATTTGAGTCCCATATTGTCATAATGGGCCAAATAAACCATATGACTTATCATTAGGAGGAAAAGCGCCACCTAGATTTGAACCCAAATTTTAATGTCATATTCGTAATCTACTCTCTAATACCATTCATTTGAGTCCCGTATAGCCATGGTCGGCTAATATTCCCATTTGGGGGTATTTGGGGGTGGGGCGGCCCTCCTCGTACTTGGACCCAACTTTTATTATGAAATTCGTACTGTACTCTTGAATACCTTACTTTTGAATACCATATTGTCCCGATTGGTCCACTTTTATTTTTGGGTAACATTTTTGGGGTAAGGGGGAGGGTCCGCCCCCCTCTTTGCTTGGTTAAGGCGTTAATCTCCTTCTTAGATGCCAAGACTGTTCGTGATCTCACCGTCCTGGATGTTATTGCCCTTGTGGCCTGTTTACTGTCCGTAAGGATGTTCATACTCAATGTCCTCGCGTTAACCCCACACCACCTCAAGCATTCCATGATCGCCCGGATCTCCGCCTGCAGGACCGTATTATGGTCAGGCAGTCTACAACAGATCTCAGTCCCTGGGTTCTCATTGTGGACCCCCAGGCCCACTCTGTCGTCTAGCTTTGATACATCCCTGCAACATCCGGGTATAGATAATGAAATTTTGAATGGTGCTGAGGTGTCAACAAGATCATGTGAAAATTTTGAAGGTAGGGTCTTTCTTCTTGGCTTCTCCTCGTGATCACCTAGGCATTTCGAAAATTTGATCGGGCTGCCAAATTTTAATTTCTTGTCCGATTTCCAAAATTTTCCAGTACTTCAAAATTTTACATGCTCGAATTTCAGGCTCCATGGGTCAGCCTTTAGATACACTAGAGTCCCTAAATTTCACCCAATTTTTAGAAAACACCTCAACATTAAGCCTATTAAGATGCATGTGCATATCTCTATCCGTTCAAAAGTTCCGAATTATTTCCCTGATTTTTTTGACTTGGCAACACTGTGTGTGTGTGGTTGATTTTCTGCAAAGTCCCCAACATCTACGCTAAAGTGTTGACTTTAAATTTTACAAGATTTCTTTCAGTGCTTATAAGGCTCAATATGTTATTTCCTTCCTTCCCAAATTTTTATCCCCAATGGTCAAAACTATTATAAAAAAAATTCCCAAAAAAGTTTTATTGGATTGAATTTCTTGATAAATGCAAAAACCTCAAATATTTATTCCCAACAAATCTAAGATGCTGCCCCAAGAAAGTGGACGGCGCATAATAGTCATCATGTCTCTGGCAAACAGTACAAAACAGTCTTGTTATCTACTATCTGCATGGTATCGCTTTAGATGATAGTTTCACTTAAAAGTTGTACTTTCGCCCTGGTCGTCTGATAGTTTTCCATTTTCCACTTTTCACAAAGTGACATACGTTTGTGGAAATATTTTTGCCCCCAGCAACTCTGGAGGCGAGAGCGATACCGTCTGTTGCATCACTCTAGGCTATCCCTGAGCCGTTATGCTTGACAAAGTTTGCGACATTTTCAAGTGCATGTCCAACTGCTTGCTGTGACGAGAGGGTGGGCAAAGTCTGTGCGTGCTGCATGGTTTCAAAGGCCTTAGCGGCGGTTCCTGCCCTTTGGTTTTCCTTTCTTTGGCCATTACTGATTTTCCTACTGCTGTTGTTGTTTTTGTTATTCTCTTGCTGGTAGCAGTTCTAAGTTGGTTTAGTACTTTTCTGTAACAGATGCTTCAATGAAATTATTGGCAATTGTAAAGTTTTCTACCATGGCTTTCATTCTTTCGCAGACAATTTTCTTGACGTTTCTTTTTTTTTTTGAGAATCCACTACTTTGACATGGGTTATTATAAGATAATGCTTTTGTTTGTAACACCCAGCAAAAGATGGAAGGAAATAGTCTGGCAAAAATCATAGTCATTGTTAGAAGTAACCTTTTGTGAAAACTATAGATCACTAGCCGAACCGGGCCCGCTCCGCTGCGCCTTCTTAATTCCTCTGAATGCGGATTTCGAATTCATGCCACTGTATCCTATGACGCTGAACGCATTCGAATCCTGGCTAGAACATCGGACAAAGCGGTGTTTATGCCCTCTTAATGTTGGCGGCATTTGCGAGGTACAATGCCATGCATTGTCATTTAAAAAATTTTCCGCAAAGAGGTGTCGCACTGCGGGACGCCGTTCGGACTCGGCTATAAAAAATGGTCCCTTATCATTGAGTTTAAACTTGAATCGGAAAGCACTCATTGATGTTCGCCCCTGCTAGGTTCCTGCTGGTAATGTTCTTCCTTAGGGTAATGTTCTCATTAGGGGAGGGATGGCACCTCAGACATATCGATTCAAATATGGATATCAAATTCGTGCTGCACTTCCAAATACCTCTAATTTGAGCCCCATATTGCCATGGACGGTAAATGTGAACCGTTTGGAGGGTTTTTCGGGGCTGGGGCACTGGAAATAGATATCAAACTCTTTCTTTATTCCCACCGGAAATGAAGGTCAGTTTAGGGGGTGCCTTAGGGCGTACCCCAAAACACTTGGCTCCAAAATTGGATATCAAATTAGTTTTCTACTCTCAAATACCTTTCATTTGAGTCCCATATTGTCATAATTGGTCAAATAACCTATTTGACATATCTTTAGGGACCTTGAACAAAATTTTACTACCACATTCGTTTCTGGTCTCCGATACCTTTCATTTGATACCCTTATTGTTCGCATCACACCACATTCGGATATGGATGGCGTTTATGGGGTAAGGGTAGGGTCCGCCTCCACGCAATATCTAACAAGTAAAAAGGCTTTAAGTTCAGCCTGGCCAAACTTTGGATACCCACCACCTCGGGTATATATGTAGACCACCTTTCATCAAAATCCGGTGAAAATTGCGTACCTTATGCCCCATAGCAGTTATACCGAAATATGTTCCGATTCGGACCAAATACTAAAAACCACAGTAGCTATATCTAAAAATCAACAGATTGAAACCATATACGACACGGATGTCGGAAAGCCTAACATAAGTCAATGTGTAAAATTTCAGTGAAATCGGACAACAAATGCGCATTTTATGGGTCCAAGTCTTTAAATCGAGATATCGGTCTACATGGCATCTATATCCAAATCCGGACCGATTTGGTCCAAGTTGCAACAAAATGTCGAAAAGCCTAACACAAAGCACTGTCCCAAATTTCGACGAAATCGGACAATAAATGCGCCTTTAACGGGTTCAAAACCTTAAATCGAGAGATCGATCTATATGGCAGCTATATCCAAATCTGGACCAATCTGGGCTAAATTGAAGAAAAATGTCGAGTGGCCTAACAAAACTCACTGACTCAAATTTCAGCGAACTCTGACAATAAATCTGTCTTTTATGACCTCAATATCTTAAATAAAGAGATCGGTCTATATAGCAGCTATATTCAAATCTGGACCGACCTGGGCCAAATTAAATAATGAAGTCAAAGGGCCTAATTCAACTGGCTGTCTAAAATTTCGCGACTTCGGACAATAACTGCGACTTTTATCAACGCATGATCTTAAATAAAGAGATCGGTTTATATGGCAGATATATCCAAATCTGAACCGATTTGTGCCATATTGCAGATTAATGTCAAAGGGCGTAACTTAACTCACTGTCCCAAATTTCGTCGACATCAGACAATAAATACGCCTTTTATTGGCCCAAAACCTTAAAATGTGAAATCCGTCTATATGGCAGCTATATCCAATTCTGAACCGATCAGGGCTAAATTGTAGAAAAATGTTGAAGGGCCTTTGACAACTCACTGTCCCGAATTTCATCAAAGTCGGATAATAAATGTGGGTTTTATGGGCCTAAGACCCTAAATCGGAGGATCGGTCTATATGGCAGCTATATCCAAATCTGAACCGATCAAGCCCAAATTGACGAAAGATGTCGAAGGGCCTAATACAACTCACTGTCCCAAATGTCATCAAAATCGGATAATGCATGTGGGTTTTATAGGCCTAAGACCCTAAATCGGAGGATCGGTCTATATGCCAGCTATAAACAAATCAGGACCGATCTGGGCCAAATTAATGAAGGATTTCTGAGGGCCTATCACAACTCGCTTTTCCAAATTTCAGCAAAATCTGATAATAAATGTGGGTTTTATGGGCCTAAGGCCCTAAATCGACGGATCAGTCTATATAGGGGCTATATCAAGATATAGTCCGATATAGCCCATCTTCGAACTTAACCTGCTAAATGAATCTATGCAAAGATTCAGCTCAATATCTCTATTTTTCAAGACTGTAGCGTGATTTCAACAGACAGACGGAGAGAAGTGCGGATATGTCTAGATGGTCTTAGATTTTTGCGCTGATCAAGAATATATATTCTTTATAGGGCCGGAAATGGATATTTCGTTGTATTGCAAACAGAATGACAAAATGAATATACCCCCATTCTTCGGTGGTGGGTATAAAAATTATAAAGCCTACATTTCCTTTTAGACAAATTCACAATGTATGAAAATTTAAGGAAAAAAGGTTCATCCAAGTAGCAAATAGTCATAATGGGTCTAATGGCTTTTTTGAGGGGTGGTGTGACCCCCTATAGTTCGATCTGCTTTTGTATGCCATATTCGAAATCTACTCCTGAATATCTTTCAATTGAGCCCCATATTGAAATGAACGTCCACTTTGTCTCTTTGGTGGAGTTTTGGGGTTAGGGCGGCCCGATGGGTACTTAGACTCAAATTTAAATACCATATTCGCATTCGACAATACTTTTAATTTGATACCTATATTGTCCCGATCGGTCCTTTTTTGATTTTTGTTTATGTTTTTGGCATAAGGGGAAGGGTCCGTCCCCCTTCCGACATCGAAAAATTATATAACCTATGTTTCCTTCCAGACCAATCTACACAATATGCAAAAATTTTGATAAAATCGGTTCAGCCGTTTTTCAGTCTATACGGAACAAACAAACCGAGACCCATATATCCGTGATTGACTAATGTGCCCATTTTTGGCCATTTTGTGGGGGTGGGGTGACCCTTTATACTTCGACATGAAGTTGTATGCCAAAATCGTTATCTACTCCCGCTTACTTTTCATTTGATACCCATATTGTTCTTATCGGCCCACTTTTGATTTCGGGTGGTGTTTTTGGGTAACGGTGGAGGGTCCGCCATCGTCCGTTATCATGGAACTATAAAGCCTATTCCTACTTCCTGAACATATTCGTAATCTACTCCCGAATACCTTTCATTTGAGTCCATATTGTCATGATCGTCAAATAAACCTATTTTTTGGGGTTTTGGGGCTGGGGCAGCCCCCCACGTACTTGGACCCAACTTTTATTATAAAATTCATACTCTACCCTTGAATACCTTTCATTTGAATCCCATATTGCCCCTATCGGTCCACTTTTATTTTTGGGTAGTATTTTTTGGGATAAGGAGGAGGTCCGCCCCCCTCCCGGTATCAAAAATTTATATAGCCTATGTTCCCTTCCAGACCAACCGACACAATCTGTAAAAAGGTAATCGGTTCAGCCGATTTTGAGTCTATACGGAACAAACAAACAAACCGACAAGCAAACACAAATTGAATTTTATATATAAGGAGATATCGTAAAAAACTTACGCTACAATAAAGGAACTGGACCAGAGGTTTTCCTCTAGATGCTTATGGGATGGCAAAGAGTATTCTAGAATGCTCTTGTATCAGAGCGAAAGGTGAGAGAAGTGAAGTATACTTTGAAGAAACCTCAAAAGAAAACACATCTGCACTCAGAAACTTGTGTGGAAAGCTTGGTTTGGAACAGTACCTAACGTTTAATTCCCGGTACTCTATGTACCCCATATAGAGTTAGGTTAAGCCCCTCGACATACTTCTGCATTATGGCACAGATCGGTCCAGATTTGGATATAGCTGCCATATAGTCCGATCTCTCGATTTAGGCTTCTGGACCCATAAAAAGCGCATTTATTGTCCGATGTTGCCGAAATTTGGGACAGTGAGTTGTGTTAGGCTGCTGCAAGAACAGCAGTTACGGCTGATGTACGGTATAAAAAAATCGCTTCCACCAAGCGTTTGTTGTTCCTTATTTGTTTTTCTTTGAAAATTTTGTTGCCCCTCGCCACAGTCTATGGCATTTTTGTTGCTGTTCTTGTTGGTTGTTTACTTTGACATAATGGACATCATTGGTTGGCCACAAATATGGCAATCGTCCTACGACATTGGCCCATGCAGAGGGAATGTCTTTTTGGTAAAACAGTTTTGTTTGTTTTATGCTTATAAATGCAAAAGATTTTTCTTTATTTTCGTTTTCCCATTTCCCTTGCTTTCCTTGCATTTCTTTCGTTTAGCTAGAATTGCATAGAGAACATCGATAATTGAATATTCCCTTTGGCCTGTGCCGCAGTTGTTCGTTCGTTGTTATTGTTTTATTTGTGTGTTCATTTGTTTGGCTTTCTTTGAAGTCTTGAAATATTCAAGGAAGTATGTTTTCCTGAAACATTGATTTACCATAATGGCATTTTTAATGAGCATGGTATTATCATTGCGGAGAATTCAATATCGTTGGAAAATAAATAGATTGTGTGTTCTTTATGTGTGGCAGGAATGGAATCTTGGCATGGAATAGCCGATACAAGTGCAAAAGTTATACTGTGCACACATTGTATCTCGACAACACAAGTCTCAATTGTATATTGAGATGTGGGGTTAGAAACCATCACATTCAGCACTACTCGACCAACGATATATGACCACAAAAGCCTAGAGACCATATGTCACGGCAGGCGAAATGTTTGTTTGTTCCGTATAGACTCAAAAACGGCTGAACCGATTACCTTGAAATTTTCACAGACTGTGTAGGTTGGTCTGGAAGGAAACATAGGCTATATAATTTTTCGATATCGGAAGGGGGGCGGACCCTCCCCCTTACCCCTAACGTACTACCCAAAAATAAGAGTGGCCCCATAGGGACAATAATGGATTCAAATGAAAGGTATTCACTAGTTGAGTACGAATTTCATATTAAATAATGGGTCCAAGTAACGCGGGGGCCTCCCCAACACCAAAACCCACTAAAATAGGTTTATTAGACAATCATGACAATATGGGACTCAAATGAAAGGCATTCGGGAGTACATTACGAATATGGTCGGGAAGTAGGAAATAGGGTTTATAATTTACCCTCCGCCGTTGCACCAAATTTACCCTCCGCCGTTGCACCAAAAACACCAACCAAAATCAAAAGTGGACCGATAAGGACAATATGGGTATCAAATGAAAAGTATGCGGGAGTAGATAACGAATCTGGCATACAAATTCATGCCGAAGTACAGGGGGTCACCCAATCCCCTCAAAAACGCCCAAAATGGGCACATTAGTCAATCACGGATATAAGGGGCTCGGTTTGTTTGTTCCGTATAGACTGATAAACGGCAGAACAGATTTTCTCGAAATTTTCATTTATTGTGTAGGTTGGTCTGGAAGGAAACATAGGCTATACAATTTTACGGTATCGGAAGGGTGACGTATCCTCCCCCTTATGTCAAAAACACCACTCAAAATCAAAAGTGGACCGATAAGTGGACAATATGGGTATCAAATGAAAGGTATTGAAGAGTGGAATAAGAATATGGTATTAAAAAGTGACTTTAAGTACCCAGCGGGACTTAGATCATGATCATGTGAATATAGGACTCCAATCAAAGGTATAATAAAGCAAACAAAAAGTAAAAGCGTGCTAAGTTCGGCCGGGCCGAATCTTATATACCCTTCACCATGGATCGCATTTTTCGAGCTCTTGCCACGGCAAACAAAAGACAAAAGAAAAGAATTGCTGTGTTATTGAAACAATATCAAGTTATGGTTCATTTCGGTCCATCATTGAACTGAATATTGCAAACCAAAGTAGAAGCCATTGTGTAAAATTTCAGCCAAATATAGTAAGAATTGCGCACTTTAGGGGCTGAAGAAGTAAAATAAGAAGATCGGTCTATAGGGGAGCTGTATTAGGCTATAAACCGATTCATGCCATATTCGACACGTATGTTATGTTCTCATGAGAGAAGCCGTTGTAAAAAATTTCAGCCAAATCGGATAATACTTGCGCCCTTTAGAGGCTCAAGAAGTCAAGATCCCATATCGATTTATATGGCAGCTATTGGGTTGCCCAAAAAGTAATTGCGAATTTTTTAAATGAAAGTAAATGCATTTTTAATAAAACTTTGAATGAACTTTAATCAAATATACTTTTTTTACACTTTCTTTCTTAAGCAAGCTAAAAGTAAATGCTGATTACTGACAGAAGAAAGAATGCAATTACAGAGTCACAAGCTGTGAAAATATTTGTCAACGCCGACTATATGAAAAATCCGCAATTACTTTTTGGGCAACCCAATATATCAGGTTATGGACCGATTCGGACTATTCTTTGCACAGATGTTGGATTTCATAACAAAACACTTCGTGCAAAATTTCATTCCAATCAGATTAGAATTGCGCCCTCTAGAGGCTCAAGAAGTCAAGATCCCAGATCGGTATATATGGCACATATATCAGGTTATGCACCGATTTGGACTTTTCTTAGCACAGTTGTTGAAAGTCATAACAAAACACTTCGTGCAAAATTTTATTCCTATCGTATAATAATTGCGCCCTCTAGAGGCTCAAGAAGTCAAGACCCAAGATCGTTTTATATGGCATCTATATCACGTTATTGACCGATTTGAACCATACTTCGCACATTTATTGGATATCATAAGAAAACATGTTGTGTAAATTTCATTCCAATCGGATTAGAATTGCACCATCAAGACCCAAGATCAGTTCATATGGCAGTTATATCAAAACATGAACCTATATAGCTCATTTACAATCCCAACTGACCTAGACTAATAAGAAGTATTTGTGCAAAATTTCAAGCGGCTAGCTTTAATCCTTGGAAAGTTAGTGTGCTTCGACAGACAGACGAACGGACGGACGGACAGACGGACATGGCTAGATCGACATAAAATGTCACAGCGATCATGAATCTAACTGGCAAGACCTTATATAGAGAGATGGGTCTATATGGCAACTATATCAAAATCTGGACCGTTCTGGGGCCAATTGAAGAAGGATGTCGAAGGGGCTAACGCGACCCACTGTCCCAAATTTCAGCTAAATCGGATAATAAATGTGACTTTTATGGGCCTAAGACCCTAAATCGGCGGTTTGGTCTATATGGGGGCTATATCAAGATATAGTCTGATATAGCTCATCTTCGAACTTAACCTGCTTACGGACAAGAGAAGAATCTGTGCAAAATTTCAGCTTAACATCTCTATTTTTGAAGACTGTAGCATGATTTCAACAGACAGATGGACGGACATGGCTGGACCGTCTTAGATATTTACGCTGATCAAGAATTTATATACCCTATAGGGTCGGAAATGGATATTTCGATGTATTGCAAATGTAATGATATAATGAATATACCCCCATCCTCCGGTGGTGGGTATAAAAGGTGCTCTACACAGTACGCAATAGTAGTTGGGTATGTAGAGCAAATTGATTAGACAAAGGTGTTGATGAAGAAACATGGCATATGAGAAATCGTGATCCACCATGCCAGTCAAAGTGTTTTGAAAGACAGCATTCACTTGCCTAACTTTTATATGTTCTTTGCTATGCTATTCTTTGAATAGAAAGCATTAAATATGATCTCGAGCTAGAAAATTTCGGTCCCGCCGAACTTAGCACATTTTTACTTCTTGGTAATTTATTTGAAAATTATTTAAAATAAATTGAATTTTATTTCCACTCGACAAAGCTGTGTCAGTAAATTTAATTTTCAGCTATTTTAGCGTATGTGTAAAATTGTTTATCATTTTCCCCCATGAATTGGCACCTACTACATCGTCTATTAGCAGCATTTAAGTTTTATTTAAAATCAAAATAAATTCCTTTGCAACACTCGATGGAAGGTAGGCTAGGAAGCTTAATAAAATGACATCATTTTTTTTATTTATTTTTTTTTCAAAATCTGTCTCTGCCAACAGGGGAATATCACAATATTGTAGTTTTGATGTCCAATATCAAAACCATATGAAATGGGAAATGAGAGATGGGACATGGATAAACAAATGCAGAAATTGATAGAAATCACATTCACATGTGTATGCACATGAGTGATTCGATATCATATCGATATAACATCACATCCATATTTAATGATGATGGCCAATGGATAGCTAAGCTATCTACACTGGCAGAGAGAGGTTGGGAAGGGGTAGGAGAAAGAGAGAGAGAGAGAGAGAGAGATATGCTTTGCGTGTTTGCAAGTGAGTGATTGTGATTGAGTGAGTGAAGGGCTTTTGCACACACATACACATGCATACATAAGCTAAGGTGTGGGTAGCCAGCAATGTGTTTGTAGTAAACATTAATGTATTTTGAGGTCTGTGTGAATAACTAATCAAGCATCAAGTTTGTTGTTGTTATTGTTGCTGCTGCTGGTTGTAACAGAGCCATGAGTATTTGCACAAAAATCATATTTACCTAATCAAAATAAATAACAGATTGATATGCGAGATATAAGCAAAGATTTCGCACACTTGAAGCACCCACCCATTCTATGCCCTGTACATTGGACAGGTGTAAGAATATGTGCGGTAAGTTGAATATGAAATATTCATTAATTTCTTAGGCCTACTACAATCTCAGACTGAAGTAATGCTTTCGGACAGATGTACTATATTGGCTTAAATCGAATGTTATTGTTTACACTTGCATAGAGAATGTGTAACTGTCCATTGCCTGAATATCAAATAATTTTCAATGAAATATTCATGTAAAATATGTAGTCTGCTTATGGGCCACACTCATATTATATCAGGTATACTCGTACATGAAATTGTTGCAGTCATTTAAACTAACGAATTGTAAAGCCAGTGAAACCAGTTGGCACCATCATCTAGTTCGGTGGTTAACTTTAAAAGCTCATTTTGTTTCAGCAATTCCACATTACACTACATAGGATGTAAAATTAGAAGAAATGTAGTTATTTATACATAGTAAAATAACATTATTTACAGGGTGATTGTTTAGCTGTTATATTTTGGCAACACTGGTTTATCCAATGTCAATCATCTTCCGTTTGGTCTATAATTTAACCATGAATCGTCTTACAAACAAACAAAGCCTGCAAATTATTGAATATTATTATCAAAATAAGTGATCTGTTAAGAAAGTTCATTGCGCGCTTCTTCTTCTTCAGCGACGAAGCTCATTTTTCGCTCAACGGGTACGTAAATTAGCAGATTACCTATTTTGGAGTGTAGATCGCCCAAAAACATTGCAAGAGCTACCAATGCATACAGAACAAGTAAAAAGGCGTTAAGTTCGGCCGGGCCGAACTTTGGATACCCACCACCTCGGGTATATATGTAAACCACCTTTCATCAAAATTCGGTGAAAATTTCATACCTTATGACCCATATCACTTATATCAAAACATGTTCCGATTTGGATCAAATACTAATAAGTACAGTAGCTATATCTAAAAATTAACCGATCTGAACCATTTAAGACACGGATGTTGAAAAGCCTAACATAAGTTACTATGTAAAATTTCAGTGAAATCGGATTATAAATGCGCTTTTTATGGGGCAAAGACTTTAAATCGAGAGATCGGTCTACATGGCAGCTATATTCAAATCTGGATCGATCTGGGCAAAATTGAAGAAGGACGTCGAAGAGCCGAACTAAACTCACTGTCTCAAATTTCAGCGACATCGGACAATAAATGCGTCTTTTATGGGCCCAAAACCTTAAATCAAGAAATCGGTCTATATAGCAGCTATATCCAAATCTGAACCGATCTTGTCCAAATTGAAGAAAGATGTCGAGGGGCCTAGCGCAACTCACTGTCCCAAATTTCAGCAAAATCGGGTAATAAATGTGGCTTTTATGGGCCTAACACCATAAATCGGAGGATCGGTCTATATGGCAGCTATATCCAAATCTGAACCGATTCGGGCCAAATTGACAAAGGATGTCGAAGGGCCTAACACAACTCACTGTCCCGAATTTCAGCGGAATCGGATAAAAAATGTGGCTTTTATGGCCCTTAGACCCTAAATCGGAGGGTCGGTCTATATGGCAGCTATATCCAAATCTGGACTGATCTAAGCCAAATTGACGAAGGATGTCGAAGGGCCTAACAAAACTCACTGTCCCAAATTTCAGCAAAATCGGGTAATAAATCAAGAAATCGGTCTATATAGCAGCTATATCCAAATCTGAACCGATCTTGTCCAAATTGAAGAAAGATGTCGAGGGGCCTAGCGCAACTCACT
Source organism: Stomoxys calcitrans (assembly GCF_963082655.1). NCBI lineage: Eukaryota > Metazoa > Arthropoda > Insecta > Diptera > Muscidae > Stomoxys > Stomoxys calcitrans. Next base: position 153,355,752 of record NC_081556.1, on the reverse strand, counting down.
GTCCCAAATTTCAGCAAAATCGGGTAATAAATGTGGCTTTTATGGGCCTAACACCATAAATCGGAGGATCGGTCTATATGGCAGCTATATCCAAATCTGAACCGATTCGGGCCAAATTGACAAAGGATGTCGAAGGGCCTAACACAACTCACTGTCCCGAATTTCAGCGGAATCGGATAAAAAATGTGGCTTTTATGGCCCTTAGACCCTAAATCGGAGGGTCGGTCTATATGGCAGCTATATCCAAATCTGGACTGATCTAAGCCAAATTGACGAAGGATGTCGAAGGGCCTAACAAAACTCACTGTCCCAAATTTCAGCAAAATCGGGTAATAAATGTGGCTTTTATGGGCCTAACACCATAAATCGGAGGATCGGTCTATATGGCAGCCATATCCAAATCTGAACCAATCTGGGCCAAATTGACAAAGAATATCGAAGGGCCTAACACAACTCACTGTCCCAAATTTCAGCAAAATCGGGTAATAAATGTGGCTTTTATGGGCCTAACACCATAAATCGGAGGATCGGTCTATATGGCAGCTATATCCAAATCTGAACCGATTTGGGCCAAATTGACAAAGGATGTCGAAGAGCCTAACACAATTCACTGTCCCGAATTTCAGCGACATCGGATAAAAAATGTGGTTTTTATGGCCCTTAGACCCTAAATCGGAGGGTCGGTCTATATGGCAGCTATATCCAAATCTGGACCGATCTAAGCCAAATTGACGAAGGATGTCGAAGGGCCTAACAAAACTCACTGTCCCAAATTTCAGCAAAATCGGGTAATAAATGTGGCTTTTATGGGCCTAACACCATAAATCGGAGGGTCGGTCTATATGGCAGCTATATCCAAATCTGAACCGATTTGGGCCAAATTGACAAAGGATGTCGAAGGGCCTAACAAAACTCACTTTTCCAAATTTTAGCAAAATCGGATAATAAATGTGGCTTTTATGGGCCTAAGACCCTAAATCGGCGGATCGGTCTATATGGGGGCTATATGAAGATATAGTCCGATATAGCCCATCTTCGAACTTAACCTGCTTATGGACAAAAAAATAATCTGCGCAAAATTTCAGCTCAATATCTCAATTTTTAAAGACTGTAGCGTGATTTCAACAGACAGACGGACAGACGGACAGACGGGCGGACATGCCTAGATCGTCTTAGATTTTTACGCTGATCAAGAATATATATACTTTATAGGGTCGGAAATGGATATTTCGATGTGTTGCAAACGGAATGACAAAATGAATATACCCCCATCCTTCGGTGGTGGGTATAAAAAGAAACAGTTTGGTGCGGTTCATGGGCTGGTGGCATCATTGGACCGTACTTCTTCAACGATGATGTGAATCGTAACGTTACTATGAATGGTGAGCGCTATCGTGAAATGATATCCAACTTTTTTTTTTGTCCAAAATTTAACAGCTTGACTTGCATGCCATGTGGTTTAATCAAGGCATTGTCACATGCCCAGTCACAATGGACTTATTGAGAAGCGAGTTCGGTGAACATTTTATTTCGCATTCGGGACCGGTCAATTAGCCGCCTAGATCGTGCGACTTAACGCCTTTAGACTATTTTTGTGAGATTATGTTAAAGCTCATGTCTATACAGACAAGCCCGCATCATTTTACTCATTGGAAGACAACATTGAAGCATTTATTCGTGAGAAAATTGGACTAAGTGGATGGACCATTTGATGCGCATTCACGGTCGACATTTGCATGAAATAATCTTCAACCATTCAATTATATGGATCGTACTATTGATTCAAATAAAGATTTCATGCATATTTCTGAATTGTATGTGTTTTTTTTTAACTTTCCTATAGCTTCTTGCGTTGAAGAAGAAAGTGAACTACCAACAATTCTTAAAAAAAAAACAGCTAAGAAAGGCAAAAGTCTGGCGGTGCCGACTGTAAAATACCTTACACCTACCCTTTAAGTACAATGTGGGCGTTATATTCAATTCTGAACCAATTTTGATGGACCTCGGCGGATGTTTTCAGATGGGTTATTGAGCAATCCCTATCAAATTTCGAGCAAATATGTTTGTAATAACTACGGTTGACAAATGACAACATTATTGCAACCTATCCAAAATCTGAGGAACATATATATGGAAGTTATATCTTAATCTGAAGCGATTTCGAGCGAACTTTTCAAATATTGTGGTAGTCGTCGAGGAAAGCGATTTGGCCCGGGCCAAATCGGGTGATCGGTTTATATGGCAGCTATAGTAGGTTAACAACCGATTTCGATCATACTTGGCACAGCTATTTGAAATTATTGTAAAAGACTTCATGCAAAATTTCAGCCCAAGCAAATAAAAGTTCATCCCTCTTGAGGCTCAAGAAGTCAAATCGTGCGCTCGGTTTGTATGAGAGCTATATCAGGTTATCGACCGATCTGAACCATATTTTGCACGACTATTGGAGGTCATAGCAAATCGTAAGGTGCAAAGTTTCACCCAAATCGGATAATATTAACGCCCTCTAGAGGCTGAAGAAGTCAAATCGGGAGAGCGGTTTATATGGCAGCTATATCAGCTTATCAACCGATATCGACCATACTTGGCACGGCTAGTGAAAGCCATAGCAAAACACATCATTCAAAATTTCTGCCAAATTGGAAGATAACTACGCCCTCTAGAGGTTCAATAAATCAAATCGGCAGATCGGTTTATATGGCAGCTACTCGTTAATCAAACCATGGACCAATTTGGCCCATTTTCAATCGCCACCGACCTGCACTAATATGAAATCTTTGTATAAAATTCAAGCACCTAACTTAACACCTTTGAAAGCTACCTTGCTTTTGACAGACGGAAGGATGGACATGGCTAAATAGACTTAGAATGTCAAGATGATCACATCATTATCAGACTATTATTTCAATGAGTTGCAAGCGGAATAACGATGTTAGTATACCTCCTCCTATGGTGGGGGGAATAACTAGAAAACTATCCAAAACAAAATAACGCTATTTTATGAAGACTGTTTTTATATCCTCCACCATAGCATGGGGGTATACTAATTTCGTCATTCGGTTTCTAACACCTCGAAATATGCGTCTGAGACCCCATATTCTTGATCGTCATGTTATTTTAAGTCGATTTAGCTTTGTCCGTCCGTCTATCCTTCCGTCTGTCGTCCGTCTGTCCGTCCGTCCGTCCGTCCGTCCGTTTGTCCATCTGTCCGTCCGTCCGTCCGTTTGTCCGTTTGTCCGTCCGTCCATCTGTCCGTCCGTCCGTCTGTCTGTCTGTCCGTCCGTCCGTCTATCTGTCTGTCGAAAGCACGCTAACTTTCGTAGCTTCTTGAAATTTTGCACAAACGCGATTTGACTTTCAATTGATGTGCTAAGAATAGTTCAAATCGGTCCATAACCTGATAAAGCTGCCATATTAGCCGATCTAGGGTCTTGACTTCTTGAGCCTCTAGAGGGCGCAACTCTCGTCCGATTTGATTGAAATTTTGCACGTAGTGTTTTATTATGACTTCCAATAACTGTTCTAAGTATGGCGCAAATCGGTACATAACCTGATATAGCTGCCATATAAACCGATCTTGGGTCTTGACATCATGAGCCTCTAGTTGGCGCAATTCTCATCCGATTTGACTGAAATTTTGCACGTAGTGTTTTGTTATGACTTCCAATAACTGTTCGAAGTATGGCGCAAATCGGTACATAACCTGATATAGCTGCCATGTAAACCGATCTTGGGTCTTGACTTCAAGAGCCTCTAGAGGGCTCAATTCTCATCGAAATTGACTGAAATTTTGCACGTAATGTTTTGTTATGACTTCCAATGGCTGTACTATGTATGGAGCAAATCGGTACATAACCTGATATAGCTGACATATAAACTGATCTTGGGTCTTGACTTCTTGAGCCTCTAGAGGGCGCAATAATTATGACTTCTAATAACTGTACTAAGTATGGCGCAAATCCCTACATAACCTGATATAGCTGCTATATAAAGCGATCTTGGGTCTTGACTTTTTGACCCTCTGGGGGGCGCAATTCTTATCCGATATGACTGAAATTTTGCACGTAGTGTTTTGTTATGATTTCCAATAACTGTAATAAGTATGGCGCAAATCCTTACATAACCTGATATAGCTGCCATATAAACCGATCTTGGGTCTTGACTTCATGAGCCTCTAGAGGGCGCAATTCTCATCCGATTTAGCAGAAATTTTGTACAACGGCTTCTCTAATGACCTTAAACATACGTGTCTAATATGGTCTGAATCGATCAATGGCTTGATATAGCTCCCATATAAACCTATCTCCCGATTTTGCTTCCTGAACCCCTATTACGGCGCAATTCTTATCCGAATGAACCGAAATATTACATAATGACTTCTACAATGTTAAGCATTCATTTATGGCCCGAATCGGACTTTAACTTGATATAGCTCCAATAGCAGTTCTAATTAAATATTCTTTGTTTGCCTAAAACGAGATACAACGCATAGAACTCGACAAATGCGATCCATGGTGGAGGGTGTATAAGATTCGGCCCGGTTTAAAACTAGTGGCCCGGACTATTGGGTAACTACAAGGGTTTCGTTAGCTTCATTTAGTTTGTAAGACGACGAAAAATAGGTAAGATATGCCATTGGGTGTACTTGAATATTCCTAATCGTCTGGATAATACTTCCATGCATGCATCGTTCTTTCATAAAATCCTTTTAAAACTTAAGTTGAAATGAAATAAGAATTTGTTGAACAAGATTTGTGTGGGGTTTAATAACAAATGCCGCTACCATTTAAAGGTATTGATCTAAAGTTTCGCCTATAGATACTGGTGGTTTAATGATATACCGTTGCCCGATTCAAATTTAAGTGCAATGATAAGGGGACCTCCTGTTTTATGCCGAGTCCGACAACAAAGAGCATGCAAATGTATAGATCGGAAACACATTAAACTTATAGATTTCTTTAAATATTTTTATTTCAGCAAAATCTTTTGACGCTTTAAATGCGTTTCCTTTAACTGCATATCCTAAAAAACGTCCAATTTTATACAACTCCTCCTCTACATCTCCTGGGAAAATATTCAATTTTATTTGTCCTTTTTTGGGCACAACCATTCCATTTCTTCAAATGCTTTGTCTTTTAGTCATTTGGAAGCTTATTTGAATCAATTAGAAGAGACTTTGAGCGATAACATCAAGTCATTGTTGGCATTTGTGTGAATGACTCTGGTCGTAATCCCTTGTGTGATGGTCCCTTTTTGCAGCATCTCTTGACAGTTTGTCCCAAATGGCCATTCAAAGGGTGTGAAATTGCTGATAAGAACTAAAACCCGTCTCCGTTTTCCGATGATGATGGCAGACTGAGATGGTCGTTGGTGGCCGGAGGGATGCAAGGACTAACAAAATCATAAAAATAAAATCGAAATGTAATGCTGATGACAGAGTCGAGTGTTGGATGAAGATGCATGATATGGTGACTTTTATGCAAACACCATCAGTCGGCATGGACAAGATGTCCTCAGCTGGATAAAGTTGTTAAATGAAAGAAATCAGCCACTTTAAGATTTTGTCCAAAAATAACACACTCATACACCCACACACATAGAAGGATCCTTTGGTTTTGGCCTCTCGCTGGTCTGTTGCTTCCGATTCAGTTTTAGACATCAGTTTAAGACCATGTAGTTGATTGTTAAAGGGATCTCTTAAATTTAATATAATATTGAAGACGAATGTCGAAATGCCTATCGCAACTCACTGTTTCGCATTGTGGCGAAATCGGAGAATAAATTCGCCTTTTATATGTCCAAAACACTAAATCGAGAGATGGGTCCATATGGCAGCTACATCCAACTCAAGACCGATCTGTGCCATATTGCATCGGACAATAAATGCGCTTTTTATAGGCCTAATGCCTTATACCGAGAGATCGGTCTATATGGCAGCTATATCCAAATCTGTACCAATCTGTGTCAATTCTAGGAAGAAGATCGAAGGAACAGTAAATGCGTCTTTTATGGCCCCAAAACCTTAAATCGAGATATCGGTCTATATGGCAACTATAACCAAATCTGAACTGATCTAGGCAAAATTGAAAAAGTTGTTGAAAGGCCTAACACAACTCACTGTCCTAAATTTCGGGGACGTCAGACAATAAATGCGCCTTTTATGGGCCCAAAACCTTAAATCTATATTTCAGCTATATCCAAATCTGGACCGATCTGAACCAAGAAGGGTGTTGAAGGGCCTAACACAACTCACTGTCCTAAATTTTAGCAAAATCGGATAATAAATGTGGCTTTTATTGGTCTAATACCCTAAATCGGCGGATCGGTCAATATGGGGGCTATATCAAGATATAGTCCGATATAGCCCATCTTCGAACTTAACCTGCTTATGGACAAAAAAAGAATCTGTGCAAAGTTTCAGCTAAATATCTCTATTTTTGAAGACTGTAGCGTGATTTCAACAGACAGACGGACAGACGGACAGAAGGACGGATATGTCTAGATCGTCTTAGATTTTTACGCTGATCAAGAATATATATACTTTATAGGGTCGGAAATGGATATTTCGATGTGTTGCAAACGGAATGACAAAATGAATATACCCCCATCCGTCGGTGATGGGGGTATATGATCGGCATTTACTTTCTTTTAAAAATCCGCAATTACTTTTTGGGCAACCCAATAAATGGGCTATATCAGTCCATGTATTGATATAGCTGCCATATAAACCGATCATGGGTCTTGACTTCTTGAGACTCTAGAGGGCGCAATTCTTATCCGATTTGAATGAAATTTTGCACAACGTGTTTTGTTGTGATTTCCAACAACTGTATTGAGAATGGTTTAAATCGGTTCATAACCTGATATGGCTGCCATATAAACCGATCTGGGATCTTTACTTCTTGAGCCTCTAGAGGTCGCAATTATTTTCCGATTTGCCCGATATTTTGTACGACGTATCCTCGCATGACCATCAACATACGTGTTTGTTATGCTCTGAATCGGTCTATAGCCTGATACAGCTCCCATATAAATCCATCTTTCTATTTTACTTCTTGAGCCCCCAAAGGGCGCAATTCTTATTCGAATTGGCTGACATTTTACACAGGTCTCCAACCGGACCATATCTTGATTTCAACAGATAGACAGACAGACGGACGGACGTTGCTATGTGTTGCAAACGGAATGACAAAATGAATACACTCCCATCCTTCGGTGGTGGGTATAAAAACGGAGCTTTTTATTTTGAGCTTACAAAAGGAGAGTATTTTAGTTGCTGCTTGAGCATGATTGCAGCAATGGATTTTGGTCTCAGTCTGCACTTGCACTTGAGATATTAGAAATGGAGTCAAAGACAACAAACTGTAATTTTTAATAGTCTCACAATTAAACTTCCTCCATAAGGTTTCATCAAATCTAAGCATTAGAATATATTTAATCAAAGTTATTATATTTCAATAAATTAAAAATAGTGTTTAATTCGTATATCGATTTTGGCCACCAAGTTACAACTACACTGATCTCCTTTTCCTTCGACTTCTAGCATTTGGCTTCTCCACAATAATGCAGGTAGTTTCTACATCTTCATTTGTTGTAGTCGATGTGTAGGGAACATCTTCGGCATCGTCGTCTTCAGCATTGCTGGTAAACGTTGGTGAATAACCATCCATTGCGGTTGTTGGCTGAGTGCTTCTACCATAGTCTAATGATTGAGGCACCCTCATAAAGTCGTCATCTAAATTGCGACTAAGAAAGCATATTTCTTCGCTCACGTGAGGTGATGCAGCCATTCCTGATGCAGTTCTCCAACCAAAAACTCCATTCAACCATGCCGCTGTGTCATCAGGTGCTGTTAGCAAGTCAAAGATTAGAGCGCCTCCAATACCACTTAACAAACCTGCACCAAATCCTGTAACCGCTGCAATTCCTTGGGTTATAATACGACCTTCGGGAACAGAATCTTCTCGGCCTGCTTTTTGCAAAACCTCATAAACTTGGTTCGCGGTTAAAGGGAGTAAACGAACATGTCGAGCTGTTTGAAAAATATTTTATATAAATTTGATAGAGGTTTAAAAAAAAATAATACCTTCAGTGGATATAGTTGTTATAATTATGACAATGACCGTTGCCAACCTTTTGAAATCCCCTTTAAATATCATGTTTGATTTAAAATTTTATTCCCACACCTTAAAAATGTTAGAGGTAAACCAAAGACCTCTTAGCTCTCATCTCTTAATTTACTGACAAGTTGATTATAAGTCCATCTGTTTTTATTAACTTGTCTTTTTAATTTATTCTGGCAGGCCAAAAACAATATTGAGGCCACAAAGGTTCCTCTACAAGCCATCTATTGAAAGCCATGATAAATGATTTTGTGATTCAATGTCTGATCTCATATCGCTATGCATAACGAAAGTTGAGATAGTTTTTCTTTTTCACAGCGCCATATTCCAGTAAAAAGGTTAATACTCTGCTCTTCAAGATGAATTTTTAGGGGATTTTTATAGGCAACATGAATGCCATAATAAAAGACAATAAAATAATCAAAACAATCGTTTTGATTTATAACATACTAGCTGATCCTCTGCTCCGCTGCGCTTCTTTTACTTTATATGGAACAAAAGTTTCCTTGGAATATTTATTTCCGACAATTAAACTTTTAAGGAAAATATTGGGTTGCCCAAGAAGTAATTGCGGATTTTTTAAAAGAAAGTAAATGCATTTTTAATAAAACTTAGAATGAACTTTAATCAAATATACTTATTTTACACTTTTTTTCTAAAGCAAGCTAAAAGAAACAGCTCATAACTGACAGAAGAAAGAATGCAATTACAGAGTCACAAGCTGTGAAAAAATTTGTCAACACCGACTATATGAAAAATCCGCAATTACTATTTGGGCAACCCAAAATAACAGTCTGAATCCCATATCTTTATTGGTTTACGAATTTAAGTTTGGATGTAGGGTGTACTCCATTCTCTTCTTTCAAATACCATTTATTTAAGCCCCATATTGACATTGGTTTAGGAGAGTTTACACGATGAGGTATCCCCCAAACACATGGTCTCAAAATTGGTTAACAAATTAGTTTCTAACTCAAATACCTTTCATTTGAGCCACATATTCGACCATATATGGTCGAAAATTTTTTTTCCTTTGGGGGTGTTTTGGGAAAGGGTTGATGCCCTAAATACATGGTCCTACATTTGGATATCAAATTCGTATTTTACTCCCACATACCTTTGTTTGAGCCCCATATTGCGATGGTCAGTAACAAATTGCTGTTTGTGGGGTAATTTGGGAAAGGGGTAGACCCCCAGAAAATTGGTTCCGAAAATGGCACCTTTCATTTAAGCTCCACATTGACATGGTCGGTAAATATGGCCGATTTGGGGGTGTTTTGGAGATTGGGGTGGTCCCCCAAACACTAAGCCCACAAAATATATCAGCAACGTGCTCTAGTCTCATACATCTTTATTTGAACCCCTTATTGCCATTGGCCTCAAAATTGGATATCAAATTTGTTTTCTAAACTCATTTAAACTCCTTATTGCAAAAGTCAGCAAATATCTTGGTGAGCAAATATGTCCCATTTGGGGGTTGTTATGGTGGTGGGACGTCCCCTAAACAGTTGGCCCCTTATGTTGATATCAGATACGTGGTCAACTCCCAAATACCTTTAATTTGAGCCCCATATTTCCATAGTCGGCAAACATCACCAGCTTGGCGGTGTTTTGGGGGATGGGCGGCCACTTAGTGAGCTGACCTTGAAAAATATATCGGATTTGCGTTCTACTCTAAAAACCCTCTTATTTAAGCCTCATATTGCTATAGTCAGCAAATACTTCTTTTTTGGGTGGAGCTGTGGGGGTGGGGTGGCCCCATAGACACTTTTTCCAAATATTGATATCAGATTCGTGCTTTACACCCAAAGATCTTTCATTTGAGTCCCATATTGCTAAGGTCGTAAATTTGTGCCCTTTGGGGGATTTTTTTGGGGAGAAGCCTCCCCCCAAACACTTGGTCCCATATTTGGATATCAGATACGTACTCTACACTCAAATACCTTTTATTTAAGACCCATATTGCCATGGTCAATAAATAAGTCCTGTTTGGAGGGTGTTTTGGGGAAGGGGTGGAGCCCCAGACACTTGGTTCCATATTTGAATATCAGATTCGTATTCTACTCGCAAATACCTTTTATTTGAGTCCCATATTGCCATGGTCGGTAAATAAAGGGTGATTTTTTTGAGGTTAGGATTTTCATGCATTAGTATTTGACAGATCACGTGGGATTTCAGACATGGTGTCAAAGAGAAAGATGCTCAGTATGCTTTGACATTTCATCATGAATAGACTTACTAACGAGCAACGCTTGCAAATCATTGAATTTTATTACCAAAATCAGTGTTCGGTTCGAAATGTGTTCATTCACCGTAACGTTGCGTCCAACAGCATCTTTGAAAAAATACGGTCCAATGATTCCACCAGCGTACAAACCACACCAAACAGTGCATTTTTCGGGATGCATGGGCAGTTCTTGAACGGCTTCTGGTTGCTCTTCACTCCAAATGCGGCAATTTTGCTTATTTACGTAGCCATTCAACCAGAAATGAGCCTCATCGCTGAACGGTGAATGAACACATTTCGAACCGAACACTGATTTTGGTAATAAAATTCAATGATTTGCAAGCGTTGCTCGTTAGTAAGTCTATTCATGATGAAATGTCAAAGCATACTGAGCATCTTTCTCTTTGACACCATGTCTGAAATCCCACGTGATCTGTCAAATACTAATGCATGAAAATCCTAACCTCAAAAAAATCACCCTTTATTTCCGATGTATGGGTGTTTTGGGGGTTGGGGGGTGGTCCCCCAACACTTGGTCCGACAATTGGATATCAAAAACGTTTTCTTATCCTAAATACATGGCATTTGAGTCCCATATTGTAGTAATTTGTCTATATATATGTTTGGTAGGTTTTAGGGTGGGGAGGCCCCCCTAGGTACCCATCCGAAATTTGGATACCAAATTTTTATTTTAAGAGTACTATTAGGTTGCCCAAAAAGTAATTGCGGATTTTTCATATAGTCGGTGTTGATAAATTTTTTCACAGCTTGTGACTCTGTAATTGCATTCTTTCTTCTGTCAGTTATCAGCTGTTACTTTTAGCTTGCTTTAGAAAAAAAGTGTAAAAAAAGTATATTTGATTAAAGTTCATTCTAAGTTTTATTAAAAAAGCATTTACTTTCTTTTAAAAAATCCGCAATTACTTTTTGGGCAACCCAATACATGAGAGCACACAAAATTTCGCTTAAATCGCACCACCCATCTCCGAGATCTGGCATTTCTGAAAATTAGGTTAAGGGGGAGGGTCCGCCACCCCTTCAGATATCAAGAAATGTAGTACCCTATTTTCACCACGGGATCATTATGCACCATCAATGAAAATTTCAAGAAAATCGGCTCAGCCGTATCTGAGTCTTTAAGGTACACACAAACAAACCTACAAACAAGCACAAATTGATTTTTATACCTTCCACCATAGGATGGTGGTATACTAATTTCGTCATTCTGTGTGTAACTACTCGAAATATTCGTCTGAGATCCCATTAAGTATATATATTCTTGATCGTAGTGACATTTTATGTCGATCTAGCCATGTCCGTCCGTCTGTCTGTCGAAAGCACACTAACTTTCGAAGGAGTAAAGCTAGCCGCTTGAAATTTTGCTCAAATACTTCTTATTAGTGTAGATCGGTTGGGATTGTAAATGGACCATATCGGTCCATGTTTTGATATAGCTGTCATATAAACCGATCTGGGGACTTGACTTCTTGAGCTTCTAGAGTGCGTAATTCTTAAGCGATTTGGCTGAATTTTGGCATGACTTGCTTTGTTATGAATTCCAACTACTGTGCTGAGTATGGTTCAAATCGGTCCATAACCTGATATAGCTGCCATATAAAACGATCTTGGGTCTTGATTTCTTGAGCATCTAGAGGGCGCAATTCTTATCCGATTGGAATGGAATTTTGCACGACGTGTTTTGTCATGATATCCAACAACTGTGCCAAGTATGGTTCAAATCGGTCCATAACCTGATATAGCTGTCATATAAACCGATCTGGGATCTGGACTTCTTGAGCCTCTTGAGGGCGCAATTCTTATCTGCTTTGAATGAATTTTGGCACGACGTGTTTTCTTATGATATCCAACAACTGTGCTAAGTATGGTTCAAATCGGTCAATAACCTGATATAGCTGTCATATAAACCGATCTGGAGACTTGACTTCTTGAGCTTCTAGAGGGCGTAATTCCTATCCGATTTGGCTGAATTGTGGCATGACGTGCTTTGTTATAAATTCCAACTACTGTACTAAGTATAGTTCAAATCGGTCAATAACCTGATATAGATGTCATGCAAACCAATCTAGGATTTTGGCTTCTTGAGCCTCTAGAGGCGATTTCGCTGAAATTTTTTTTTCTCCCATGACCTTCAACATACGTGCCAAATATGGTCTGAATCGGTCTATAGCCTGAAACAGCACAACATAGATACCGGAAAAGAATTCGACAAATTTGATCCATGGTGGAGGGTATATAAGATTCGGCCCGGCCGAACATAGCACGCTATTACTTGTTTTTCTTTAGTAAAGGACTAACCTTCTGCAGGCGTTCGGTAACTTCCGTCGCCTAGCTGCAACTCTTCGTACATAAGTTTTACATAGATAACCACCGCCAACAATGCTTTTTGACTTTCTTTTTAAAAATTCCCATTATTAGTTACTTACCTATATATCCTGTTTTTATTTCACTAAAATTCATCCTTTGTCTAAAAGATTTTCCAAAATTCTCCTTCTCAGACGATCCTTTTTTTTACATAAACAAATACAGAATTTTACACATTTTTGACCACTAAATCATGTCTATCGTTCGTTTCCGTTTTAAAATGTCTCCTATAAAACTTTCTCTGAGCCGAGCGTCGTTTTCGAGCCCTTGTTCTATTCTTTTCAATGGTTATGCAAGTGGTGTCATCATCACCTGCAGTAGTAGTTGCTGTACCCGTTGTTGGTGAGGTTGGTGTTGTTGGAGAGGTTGTGATGGGTGTTTGCGTACCAGTTGTTCCAGTTCCGGTAGCGGTTCCTGTTGTCGTTGGACTTGTTTGACGCCCCTGCCGATCATTGTAATCCATGTTGCGGCTTAAAAAGCAAATTTCTTCGGAAATCAAAGAATTGCCAGTGGCAGCGGTGTTGCTGCTACTGCTACCACCGAATAGGGAGGTAAAGTTAAAATTGTTATTTGCAAACAGTTGGGAATAGTCTATGGACTGATCTCCAACAGCGGTCCAGTTGACGCTGTTTAACCATTCGGTGGTTATATTGGAAGTGGCCAAATCCACAAGCAATGCTGCACCTATGCCACTGCCAACACCTAAAGCAAAACCAGTTATAGCTGATAATCCTTGGGTGACAACACGACCCTCAGGTATAGCATCCTCGCGACCAGCAGCCTTAAGAACTTTGTAAACCTCTTTGGCGGACAAGGGGCGCAGTAGAACGCGTCTTGCTAAAAAAAATATGGAGATGAAATAAAGAAAAACAAATTACCCTTATTATAGAGGGAGATATTCTTGACTCACTTTTTGGAATTGCTGCTGTAAGAGCCAGTAAAGTCAAAAGAACTGCTAAATTGCTGCTACACCTGCATTGCATGTTTAGGCCGCAATCCCAGTAATCACTGATACCCGTTTGTAATCTTTTTAGACTGAAATTTAAATTTGGTCTCCATTCGCTTTTATTAGCCCTCTACATGGTCACTTTCATAGGCCAATCCATCAAAAACGAGCCTCAGGCATATCATTTCTCTAAACCTCATCCGAGCCAGATAATTTGCATTTTGAATGCCTGAGGATATAAATTCTTCGAAGAAAGTGAATTTCTTGTTGGCCCCCAAGTGGATGGTTCACCTGATTACAGGTATGGTAACACAAAAATAGGTCTGATTCAAAACAAATACAAAACACGTGAATTCGCTAAATGTATTAATTAATGATTTTGATTAATTATTTCGTAATTAAGAAATGAGACACAGTCTATAGTTTAGGGCTTATTAGAGCAAATTTTTCTTTATTTTTGTGGAATTTTTTTGCCGTTTGTTTTATTGAGAAATAGAAATGAAAACAAGTAATAAAGCATTAAGTTCGGCCGGGCCGAACTTTGGATACCCACCATCTCGGGTATATATGTAAACCCCGTTTGTCACAATCCGATGAAAATTGGATAAATTATGCACCCAACTTCGTCACGGACATTGAGTGGTCTAATAAATAGAAGTCACCGCTTGTGTTTTAAATTTCAACAAAATCGGGTAATAAATAAAGCTTTTATGAGCTTTAGACCCTTCACTGGCATATCGGTCTATATGGCAGCTATAACTAAATATAGTGCGATCTGAACCATATTTGGGTCAGATGTCGGGAGGCCTAAAATACTCACTCTTTTAAATTTCCGTGAAATCGGAAAATGGAAAATGAAGTTTTTGTGGGCATTAAACCCTTTATCGGAAAATCGGTCTATATAGCAACTATATCCAAATATAGTCCGATTTGGTCCATTCAAGAATTTAACCAGCGTGCATCGAAAAGACGTACCTGTGCCAAATTTCAGCTCAATATCACAATTTTTGAAGCTTGTAGAGTGATTACAACAGACGGGTGGACAGACGGTTAGACACACGGACATCGTTAAATCGTCTTAGAATTTTACGACGATCCGAAATATATATACTTTGTAGTGTCGGAAATTAATATTTCGATGTGTTGCAAATGGAATGACTAAAGGAATATACCCCTTATCCTACGGTAGTGGGTATAAAAAATTGTTAACAATTTCGCCACATTAGTCCGATCAAAATCTGAAACCGTAAAGTATTGACTTCATTCACGGCGAAAATGTCTATTCTTTTAATGCAAAATCCGCAGAACACAAACAAAAATCAAACAACTACACGCAGCATTGAAGCAGAGTTGATTGGTGGCCATTCCGCGGGCAATGAGTTGAAGCGAAAATTATTCTATACTCATAGAACTCTGTACTATTTCTACAGCATGTGTTTGCATTGTCTTCTTCACATTTTTTTTTTAAATAAGCCTTTTGAGATTTGTTCGCAAGATATATTCATTTCCAGGTAGTGGCAGTTGCCCAACATCAAAATATTGAGTGCACTATTTGTCAAAATCAGCGATAAGTGCAACTTTGATTTTGTGTGTGTGTTACTAGTTCGCGCCATTTTTCGTTGTTTGTGTGCGTTGTGGGTCTTAACTACATTACATACACACAACCAAAACTCGTTGACAGATAGTGCATTTCGCGTGAAAAAAATGTGCTCAGCTGATTACAGTACACTACTTGGTAATTATGTCATGGTTGTTTGAGCAAAAAGTCAAAGACATTACTAAACTTAAAGCAGTACAAATTGGGAAATTTCATATTTGCATTCTTCGCACTATATGAATTCATTACCAAAAGATTTCCAAGACATTGTGTTGCATTTTATTTCAGCAAGACAACCTTGTTACCCCTTTCGCTAAACCTTCTTCGCTTTAAAATTTCCTATGATTGCGATGTTCGTCGATCAAATATGGCACAGAAATATGGAAATGAAATATTTGTTCTTCACTTCATTTACTATAGATTGAATCATGAATCCTACCGTTTACTTAATGACATATATGTACATAATTGCCTTTTTAGCTTTAAAACATCAAAATTCAATCGATTTATGTTGTATGGTAAAACCATATGGCTTCAGTTTTTTTTCCAAACCTTAAAAGCAGTATTTATGATATATGAAACTAGCATTAGCATGTTTTGTTTTTGATTTCGAACATAATTCCCCAAGAAAAAGATCTGCTAAATTGGTTACCTAATATTTTCGTCTGTGTTAGAGGAAACATTTCTCTCAACAAGTAATGACATGTCAAAGTTTATGAAAGACTTTCACTTTCAGACCAAAATACAACAAACAAAACTGCAAAGCATCATATTTAGCAAAAAAACAAAAAAACTGTAACTTTCTTTTCATATTTTTTGCAAATCATTTCCTCATGAGAAGTTAGGATTTTTAATGCGAAGAAGAATAATAACAAATCATAAAAAAAGTCTACGAAATACCGGTTCATCAGAGTTCAAGTGTCAATGAAATTGACGCGCGCCCCATCTCCTGCTCTCGCTAAACGATGAGAGTTATTAGCCGGTCTTGAGCAAACATCAATATGTGTGTGTGTGTGTGAGAGAGAGGGTAAATGTTTATTTATTTTGTCTCTGACTGTTGTCATATCGTGTTTGACTTATTTTGGGCATCCATGGGAAAAAAGCCAAATCAGAGGAAACAGAGCATGAAAGGTATTGTTGTTGTCTACAGCATCATCGACCCGACCCCATCTTTGAAGACAGTACCAACCAGAGTTAGTCATTAGCGGAGAGTTACTTATCTCAAGCTGCGTTTTACACTAAATAATGACGTCAACCATAATGATGGAGAGCTAAGCAAACAAACAGCATCGGCAACAGAAGCAAACATAACAACAATAAGAATAAGAGCAGGGTTGCCAACAAAGCAAAATAAAAAAACAAAATGGAATGAAATGGAATAAAATGAAATGAAATGAAATGGAATGAAATGAAGTGAAATGAAATAAAATAAAATAAAATAAAATAAAATAAAATAAAAAAATAAAATAAAATAAAAAAATAAAATAAAATAGAATAAAATAAAATAAAATAAAATAAAATAAAATAAAATAAAATAAAATGAAATAAAATAAAATAAAATAAAATAAAATAAAATAAAATAAAATAAAATAAAATAAAATAAAATAAAATAAAATAAAAAAAATAAAATAAAATAAAAAAAAATAAAATAAAATGAAATAAAATAAAATAAAATAAAATAGAATAAAATAAAATAAAATGAAAGAAAATAATATAAAATATGAAATAAATAAAATAAAATATAAAAAAAATAAAATAAAATGTGAAATAAATAAAACAAAATATAAGATAAATAAAATAAAATAAAATATAATATAAATTATAAATTAAAACAAATTAAAAGGCATTAAGATCGGTTGGGCGGATCTAAAGTAAAAGCGTACTAAGTTCGGCTGGGCCGAATCTGTGGAACCCACCACCATAGATTCTGCTAAAATATGGGAGCTATATCTGATTATATAGCAGTTATTGAGAGTCATAACATAACATTTCAGCCAAATCGGATAAAATTCGCGGCTTGTAAGGGCTCAAGAAATCTAATCGGGCGATCGATTTGAACCGTACTTGACACAATTGTTGGGAACGCTTTGTACAAAATTTCATCCAAATCGGCCAAAAATTGTGGCTTCCACGTAGGGGGGGAAACCACCGCTGAACATTTTTTCTGATGGTCTCGCCAGGATTCGAACCCAGGCGTTTAGCGTCATAGGCGGACTTGCTAACCTCTGCGCTACCGTTCCCTCGATACCTAATATCGAGACGATAAATAATATATTTACTTTATGGGGTCCTAGGTCAATCGAGGTGTTACAAACGGAATGACTAGATAAGTATACTCCCATCCTATGGTGGTGGGTATAAAAATAGTTCTGATTCTGATCCCATATTTATATATGTATATATTCCGATATTGATTCTTGTGGGACATCGATGGCTTCTTCTGTACAAAGATGTTTTTTGCTATGTGGCAACACTGTTTATGTTTGTATGATGGCCCTAGCTAAACCTTTGGCGACGTCACTAAAAACCCCAACAACGGGGGTTCTACACGCAAGAAAATAATTCATTTCACATAAAAGAAAATTTCGTCAAGTTAACTTCTTTTCTGAAAAACGATGGATTTTGTTTACGATAAAAGCACACAATTATATTATAAGCCTTCCATGTTGCTCTAATGATTTTTGTCATCGGACGTACCTATGGCAAAATGTTAAAAATTTTCAATTTCCGAGTTTACCACCCGCCCATCACTGGTCTGTACGCTTAAAAACTCCCTCTATCTCTCTCTCTCTCTCTCTTTCTCTCTAGTAGAAGAGACACAAAAGAACAACTATTTGTCCGCTCATCACTGGCTTATACGTTTAAAAACTCATCCTATCTCTCTTTCTCTCTCTCTAGTAGAAGAGACATAAGAGAACAATTATCGAAACACTTTTGCCATTAAGGAGTTTTTGGTTTTACAACAAAAGAAAGGTTCATTTGTTGTAGGCAAAGTTGCTAAAGGGTTTACAGTAAACAAAGTTTGTTATATTCGATTATACTACGTTAAGGGCTAACGTTTGATATGTTAAAGCGAAACGTTACATAGTTTTATTACTTCGTAATAAAAGTATTTTGTTTCTCGTATAAATGTCTCAAACGTGTTATTTTTTTGCGTGTATGCATGCAGCAACAGCATCTTCCATTTCTCCTCTTACCTCTCCTCTACGATAATAGGTGCTCTCTTTTTCTTGTCGCCATCTCTCATTACGACCAGACAAACTGAGAGCTCATTAGCATAATTATTTACATTTTACCGAAAACACTGTCAGGTGCTACTCGCTGCACCTTGTTTAGTTCAAACAATCGGTGACTGTTTGTGAAGGCGAAAGAAGGAAGGATGGAGTTCTTTCAAATAGGGAGTGGATATTTTTGTTTATTTAAAATGTTTCACAAAAAGTAGAAAGGGCCATGGCGGCAGCACCTCGCAAGGACAACAAAGTACTTGAGGAAAATGAAGCGAAGCGCATTAACGACTAAAGAGCAGCGACAGGCAGACAGAAATGACTCAAAGAGAAATTAGATTTTAATGACAATTTTCTTTGAGAAAGCTGTTTGGGTGATTGGGGAGGGGGGGTAAATAATTACAACAAATTAGGTATTTTCCTTAATCATTAGAATTGAACAAATTTTGAAGAGCCTTATTGCTCATTCAAATAATTCCCAATGCTATTTTTAGAGTTTTTATGATATGGTCATTAATTATTGATCGATGACACCATTAGGTTATATGTCCAAAGCGAGGGATAATAATTAACATTTCAATGGAGTTGTAATATAAACGGTATGTATGTGCCGTTAAAAGCTTTTTAGTCTTCTAGGAAAAAGGAAGCAATTTAGTTTTAGAGGCAGCAAATCAAAAAACATTTCAATGGAACTGTATTACATATTCAAGAATAAAGCAATAAATGCCGATTTTAAAGTACATGGGCAATGAAATGTGAAAAATCTACATCAGATTGGAGGTACAATTCCAGTAGAGTACAAATTTATTAAGGTTTGTGCCCTATAGAAGTTCAAGAAGTAATATCGGGAGATCGGTTTAAAGGGGAGCTATATTAGATTGCAGGCCGATGCAAGCCATATTTGACACGCATTTTGAAGGTCACAAGAGAAGTCGTTGTGCGTTTCAGCCAAATCGAATAAGAATTTTGCCTTTTAGGGGCTTAAGTAGTAAAGTAGGGAGATCGGTTTATGTGGCAGCTGTTCCGGCTAAATACCGATTCAGACCATATTTGACACACATGTTGGAGGTCATGATAGAAGCCGTTGCACCAAATTTCAGCCAAATCGTATAATAAATACGCCCCCTTGCTCAAGAAGTCAAGATCCAGTTCGGTTTATATGGCAGCGATATCCGGTTATGAACCGATTTGAACCATATTTGGCACAGTTGTTGGAAGTCATAGCAAAACACGTCGTGCAAAATTTCAGCCACATTGGATAGAAATTGCGCCCTCTAGAGGCTCAAGAAGTCAAGACCTCAGATCGGTTTATATGACAGCTATATCAGGTTATGAACCGATTTAAACCATACTTAGCACAATTGTTGAAAGTCATAACGAAATACGTCGTGTGAAATTTCAGCCAAATTGGATAGAAATTGCGCCCTCTAGATGCTCAAGAAGTCAGGACCCCAGATCGGTTTAAATGACAGCTATATCAGGTTATAGGTCGATTTAAGGCACAGTTGTTGGAAATCGTAACAAAACAGCTCATGAAAAATTTGAGCCAAATCGGATAAGAGCTGCGCCCTCTAGTGGCTCAGGAAGTCAAGATCCCAGATCTGTTTATATGCCAGCTGTATCAGGTTATAGACCGATTTAAGCCATAATTGGCACAGTTGTTGGAAATCGTAACAAAACACCTCATACAAAATTTGAGCCAAATGGGTAAGAACTACGCCCTCTAGTGGCTCAAGAAGTCAAGACCCAAGATCGGTTTATATGACAGCTATATCAGGTTATAGACCGATTTAAGCCATAATTGGCACAGTTATTGGAAATCGTAACAAAACATCTCATGCAAAATTTGAGCCAAATCGGATAAAAACTGCGCTCTCTAGTGGCTCAAGAAGTCAAGACCCAAGATCGGTTTATATGGCAGCTATACCAAAACATGGACCGATATGGCCCATTTACAATCCCAACCGTTCTACACTAAGAAGTATTTGTGCAAATTTTCTAGCGGCTAGCTTAACTCCTTCGAAAGTTAGCGTGCTTTCAATAGACAGACGGACGGACGGACGGACAGACGGATGGCTAGATCGACATAAAATGTCACGACGATCAAGAATATATATACTTTATGGTGTCTCAGATGAATATTTCGAGTAGTTACAAACAGAATGACGAAATAAGTATACCACCATCCTATGATGTAGGGTATAAAAATATGATTAAAAGCGAACATAGTACCAGGTTAATGGTTTAAAATAAAATAAATCACATGTGCAAAGTTTTAGCCCAATATCTCTCGAATATTGTAGCGTGATTACAATGCCAGCGGGATTATAATGGAGGTTACCGTGGAGCAGAGGTTTGCCTATGATGCTGAACGCCTGGGTTCGAATCCCGGCGAGACCATCTGAAAAAAATTATCAGCTGTCGTTTTCTCCTCCTAATGCTGGCAACATTTGTGAAGTACTATGCCATGTAAAACTTCGCTCCAAAGAGGTGTCACACTGAGGCACGCCGTTCGGATTCGGCTATAAAGAGGAGGCCCCTTATCAATGAGCTTTAACTTGATTCGGACTCAATCATTGATATGTGAAATTTTCTCCTGTTCCTTAGTGGAATGTTCAAAGGCATAATATCAAGATGAACGGACAGACGGGCGGACGGACAAATGGTCAAATGGGTCCCTTATTTTTATTTGGGTTGGGTATGTAGGAAATGAATGTTTCGATTTCGATACAACTAGAAAGACAATATGTATATGCCCCAGTCCTTCCTTGGAGGGTAAAAATATTTCTATTCTTCAAAAACTTCCACACTTGTTTCCACTTTTTTCCTCTCTTTCCTAATGTTTTGTTATATCCACCTCCTTTGGATGGGTTCTGCAACCCTATAAAATATCTACATTCCATACAGATATCACTTGGAGAAATCATTCGCACACACTTCTTCATCTACATTTTCACAAACATTTTTATTTTGCAGGCTTTTTTACAACAATGCATGTCACCGGACTATCAGCATCATCATCATCATCATCATCTGAACTAGTTGTTGTAGTTATAATGGTTTGCAATCCATCGTCACCATCTGAACCCGTACTTGTGGTGGGTGCAGCCCTTTCTTCTTCCACATTCGAATTCAAAGCATCTGTGACGGTTAAAAATCGAATACCATCAAACTTAGCCGTGTGAGGATTTCTTCTTCGTTTACCCCTCGAATATCGTTTTCGCTTTTTGGTATAACGGCTAGCCTTCCTCATGGGCCAAGAGCGTCGTTCCTGTTCATTTAAGCGTATATCAGCTGGCCGTCTTCTGTAACGTTTGTCCTTGAAACGAAAGTAGGTCTCTGCTACCGCATCAGCATCAGCTTCTTCCAGATTGCGAGCCAAACGCGTATTAAAACATATCTCCTGCGATTTGTAAAGCCTCTCTGACATGTCAGGGTTATATTCGCGACCCACCGCGTCTAGGCCTGAAACATTGGCGGTCACAATCTCAAATAGAAAGAGACCTCCAAGACCTGTGGCCAGACCCATGTTAAAGCCTATGGCAGCTGCTATGCCCTCAGTAACCACTCGGCCCTCAGGCACTGCCTCCATATTTTGAGTTTCCCTTAAAACTCGATACACTTGTGATGCACTGAGGGGCAGGAGTTTTATTCGTTTGCCTAATCGAAAGAAAATTTGCAAATTATTTAATGTCTCACTTTGCAATTATTTTGAGGGTCCATTTTCAAAATACCATTCGCTGGGGCTAAATTGGCCACTGTTAATGCCATCAGCATAAAGGATTTTATGCTGATGCTCAGATTGATTTTATTACACGGCAGCATTGTGGGGGTTTTCTGATGCTACTGCTACTGCCTCCGCTCCCTCCTCAGGATGTGGACGGCTTTGTTTGAATGCAGGACTGCGTCTGAGTTGATTTTTTTTTTATTGACAGCTACCGTGCTTTTATTTATAACTTTTTGATTTGATAGTTATGCGTTTGTCATGCCCTCCTGACTGTGACTGTGCTCTGTAGCGATTGTAAACTTTATGGCATTCACCAGCGGCTAAAGTTGAAGCTGCCGCAATGCGTCTCATCTGCGATTATCTTTTGACTTGTTTATGGTGAATGAAGACATGCTACATAGCAACAACGACAACATTAAATCGCCTTGGGAGTCGTCATGAATGGAAGATACCCAAAAGCAGCATCGCCGTCGTCATCATCGGCTTTGGCAGCAACAACAGCAGCATCATCAGAGATTACGTTTTAAGAGGGTAATAATCGCTGAGCCAAGATGATGTTCGAATGCTGTTTATTTGGTTACGGGTGGGCAGGGGGGTGGGGAGGCAAAACTAATGTTAGGAGCTATTGATTGACTTCAGTTTAAACTGGGGTTCATTGTTGCGTGGGAGGAGTATGAAAAGGAAATTTGGAAATTGTCTGGAGACTTTATTGGTAGCGCATAAAAGGAGAATAGTTGACAATAGGCACTTAAAGCGGTATTGCATGGGAGTTAACAAAGACTCCCATAGGTGTTTAAGCGCTTTATCAAGATTGTGGTTTTTCCACTTTCTTTGAATAGGATAACAAAGATTAAACTTGAGCAGTGAAACATATATGGCTGGGGCAAAATAAGGAATGGGGAAATTGTTTGGTTTTAATTGAAGTTTTCTATGTCAACCAACATGAACCGACTTATACCACTCCATAAGTCGGAGTGGAGAACAATTAAAGATTTTATAAGGAGGTTACTTTTTAGTAAGTACAACGCACCACGGTAGCGCAGAGGTTAATATATCCGCCTACAACGCTGAACGCCTGGGTTCGAATCCTGGCGAGAACATTAGAAAAAATGTTCAGCGGTGGCTATCCCCTCCTAATGCTGGATACAGTTGTGAGGAACTTTGCCATGTGAAAAAATTGTCCCCTCCAGTGGCTCAGAGTGTCTAATTGGGAGATGGGTTTATCAACCGATTAAGATCATACTTGGCAACCGTGCCAAAACGATATGTGTTAAATTTCAGTCAAATCGGGTGAAAACTTCGCTATCTAGAAGTTCAAGAAGTCTAATAAGGAGATCGGTTTAAATGACAGCTATATCAGGTTATGGTCAGATTTCGACCACACTTCACACACATGTTCAAAGTCATACCAAAACGACATGGGCAAAACTTCAGCCAAATGGGATAAGAATGGCGCCCTCTAGAAGCTCAAGAAGTGTTATCGGGAAATCAGTTTATATGGCAACTATATCAGATTATGAACCGATTTTGACCACACTTAGCACACACATTAGAAGTCATACCAAAACGATATGTGCAAAATATTAGTCAAATCGGATAATTGCGCCCTCTAGAGGCTTAAGAAATCAAGACTCAAGATCGGTTTATGTGGTTTACATTCCCAACTGACCTACACTAATAGGAAGTATTTGTGTAAAATTTCAAGCGCCTAGCTTTAATCTTTCGAAATTTGGCGTGCTTTCGACAGACAGACGGACGGATAGACATGGCTAGATCGACTTAAAATTTCATGACGATCAAGAATTTATGAACTATATTGGGTCTTAGACGCACACTTCCAGGTGTTAGAAACAGAATGACGAAATACCCCCATCCTATGGTAGATGGTATACAAATGGCATGGTAGCCATGTAAAGAGATGTTCGGACTCGGCTATAAAAAGGAGACCCCTTATCATTATATCCACCACCGAAGGATGGGGGTAAATTCATTTTGTCATTCCGTTTGCAACACATCAAAATATCCATTTCCGACCCTATAAAGTATATATTGTCTTGATCAGCGTAAAAATCTAAGACGATCTAGACATGTCCGGCCGTATCTCCGTCTGTCTGTTGAAATCACGCTTCAATCTTTCAAAATGGAGACATTGAGCTGAAATTTTGCACAGATTCTTTTTTTTGTCCAAAAGCAGGTTAAGTTCGAAGATGGGCTATATCGGACTATATATTCATATAGCCCCCATATAGACCGATCCGTTGATTTAGGGTCTTAGGCCCATAAAAGCCATTTTTATTATCCGATTTTGCTGAAATTTTGGTCGGTGAGTTGTGTTAGGTCAGTAGGCATTCCAGTTCAGTTTGGCTCAGATCGGTTCAAATTTGGATATAGCTGCCATATAGACCGATCTCTCGATTTAAGGTCTTGCGCCCATAAAAAGCGCATTTATTGTCCGATTTTGCTAAAATTTAGGACAGTGAGTTGTATTAGGCTCTTCGACATCCGTCGTTAATTTGGCTCAGATCGGTTCAGATTTGAATATAGCTGCCATATAGACCGATCCACCGATTTAGGGTCTTAGGCCCATAAAGGCCACATTTATTATCCGATTTTGCTGAAACTTTGGACAGTGAGTTGTTTAAGGTCAGTCGATATCCCAATTCAGTTTGGCTCAGATCGGTCCAGACTTGGATAAAGCTGCCATATAGACCGATCTCTCGATTTAAGGTCTTGCGCCCATAAAAGGCGCATTTATTATCCGATGTCGCCGAAATTTGGGACAGTGAGTTGGGTTAAGCCCCTCGATTTACTTCTGCAATATAGCACAGATCGGTCCAGACTTGGATAAAGCTGCCATATAGACCGATCTCTCGATTTAAGGTCTTGCGCCCATAAAAGGCGCATTTATTATCCGATGTCGCCGAAATTTGGGACAGTGAGTTGGGTTAAGCCCCTCGATTTACTTCTGCAATATAGCACAGATCGGTCCAGATTTGGATATAGCTGTCATATAGGCCGATCTTTGGATTTAAAGTTTCGGGTCCATAAAAGGCGCATTTATTACCCGATCTCCCCGAAATTTGGGACAGTGAGTTGTGTTAGGCCATTCGACATCCTTCTTCAATTTGGCTCAGATCGGTCTAGATTTGGATATAGCTGTCATATAGACCGATCTCTCGATTTATGGTTTTGGGGCCATAAGAGCCACATTTATTGTCCGATTTAGCCGAAACTTGGGACAATGAGTTGTGTTACCCTCTTCGACATTTTTCAGAAACTTGCCCAAATCGATTTAAAGTCTTGGTCCCATAAAAGGCGCAATTGAAGAATGACTTGTACTTATAAGTATTTGGTCTAAATACTTCATCACATGTCTATATAGCTGCTATGGGGCATAAGGTATATATTTTTCACCGGATTTTGACGATAGGTGGTTTACATATATACCCGAGGTGGTGGGTATCCAAAGTTCGGCCCGGCCGAACTTAACGCCTTTTTACTTGTTGAGCTTTAAACTTGAATCGAACGACACACTTCCGATTTGTTGTTATAAAAATGCGAGGCTAATTTTAGTCTCATGGATTCTTGGGCACAATAGGTTACGATTTTAGCTATTGCCATAAATGTTGGTTGTTACATCCTGATGGAATAGAGATGGATTCATAAAATGGAAAGATGAGATGCTTCCATTTGGACTCACAACTTTATTTATGATTTGGACTAGCCGTGTCCCTCTGCTTGTAACCAAAGTGTAGATGGCAATTTTCATTCTACTATCTTCAAATTTGGTAAAACAAATTGGGACAAACTGAGTTTGGTAGAAATCGGCCAAGATTCGGGTATACCTGGCTTGTGTTCGCATCTCTCGATTTGCTCGTATTCTATATAATTTAAGCAAGAAGTCCTTTAAAATCGGCTTAGATTTAAATATAGAGCAGATGTACAGAAATTGTCCAATTTCCACCAGTAGTGTAGGTGTATGCTATTATATAACGTCCTCCGTCCTACTTTTACCCTTACTGGCTTCCTTCTAAGCTCAAATTTTGATTAAATTATAGTGATGCTTTTATTTTAAAGCCACGCGTAGTAGTTCTACCATAATTTTATGCTCTCCCGATTTTTTTTACACCAGAGCAAACATTGCAAAACAACACAACATTCGCTGACCTCAAACTTTGACACAAGTAAACACCTTCGTAACTACTAAGCATAACAGACACACACACAATGACAATGACTTTATTCCCCGTGCATAAATGTTTACATGTTTGCACAGACCCCACATGTCAACGCACCACTACTCCACCCACCCACTTTTGTGGGGGCATCACACATAAACTCTGTTGTACGGCTGTTACCCTCCTCCCACACACCATATTCAGTCATTGTTTTAATTTACTGCACAGTAGTGGGTCAATATGTGTGATTGCTTGGTAGGCTGGCTGGCTGGCTGGGTGTGTGTGTGTGTGTTTGTGATTGCTGCTGGTCGGTTCTTGTTAATAAAGGACCATTGAATTGTTGCTTTTTTTGTTGTTGATAATTTTTATTAATGTTGTATGTCATGTTTGCCATTGCGGCTGTGTTGTCGGTCGTGTCATCGTTTTGGATAACATTCCTATTTCAGAGAGTTCGTGGTGGTGCCAGTGTGTAAAGTCGAGTGAAAAAAATGTGGGCCTTTGGCTGCTGGTCCATTCTGTTGTTGGTTAATGTGAGAAATTCATTCACACCAGCAGCAAAACGCCAAAAAGTTTTTTTCTTTTTTATGCTCTGCAAGACACGTGACCAAGTGCCTCACTGAGCGGCAATAGCGGCCAAAGTTAAATTGGTTTTCGATTTTTTATTTCGCTAGCTGTGTAGGGGAACACTTCGTACTGACTGGGCTTAAAACTGGCAAGTTGTAAGTTGTAACAGTGGCGTTATTTGTTAGGTCTATAAAGCGCTCAGAACCATCACCTATGGGGGGTTCCATGGGAATGGCAAATGAAATGAAAACCAAAAAAAAAACGAAAAAGTCAATATCAATTGGGAACACCAATTTAAAGGTGCTATCATCGCTTGCAGTGGAATTATAGTTTTTCTATGAGGGTACATATGCGAGTTGCAAAAACTCTAGCAGTCAATGGGGATATCTATCTTACTTTCTTTTGGAAATCCTAGTATATCATCCCTATATCAGATCCCGTACATGTTACAAACTTTTAAAATTGTAATGATGTGTTATAAAAGCTGTTTTTAACAACTTTCCATTGAAATCGAATTTGGATTTATTTTCTGCCACCCTCAGTGAAACGAAAAACTTTACCAAACAAATTTGTTTAATTTTTGCAATTATTTTATGAGGCACACACACACACATAGACCCAGGAAGGGAGCAGATTTTGTTATATTTTGCATACAACAGCATAGTCAGCACAAAATTTCCACACGAGGAAGTAGAATAAAACTAATTGTTTAATCTATCTCCATTGTAAAGCCAAATGGGCTGAGTTCTAGTTTATTGGGTTAAACTAAAAGTGAAGCGTAAACTGATACCATAAGTGGATTTAGAACAAACACTGTTATTTTTGTGTATACATTTATAGATATGAAGAATATTTAAATTACAGAGAGCAAAACAGTATAAATAGGTAAAAAGGCGTAAAGTTCGGCTGGACCGAACTTTGGATGCGCCTCACCTCGGGTATATGGAAACCACCTTTCGTCAAAATCCGGTGAATAACCCATACCTTGGACCGAATACTAATAAGTAGAAGTCATTGTTCAATTGTGTATAACAAAATATTGGTCTTTTTACTAACATCTAAAACTAAACCGAATATAAATCTGAACCGATCTGAGTCAAATTGAAGAGGGCTGTCGAAGGGACAAACACAACTCCCTCTCCCAAATTTCGGCGAAATTAGGCAATAAATGCGGCTTTTATGGCCGCAACACCTTAAATCGAGATATCGGTCTATATGGCAGCTATATTCAAATATGGACTGATCTGGGCCAAATTGAAGAGGGATATTAAAGGGCCTAACACAACTCCCTCTCCCAAACTTCGGCGAAATCAGATTGTAAATGCGCCTTTTATGGGCCCAAAACCTTAAATCGAGATATCGGTCTATATGACAGCTATATTCAAATCTATATCGATCTGTGCCATATTGCAGAAGTATGTCGAAGAGCCTCACACAACTCACTGTCCCAAATTTCGGCGACATTGGACAATAAATGCACATTTTATGGGCCCAAAACCTTAAATCAAGAGATCGGTCTATATGGCAGCTATATTCAAATCTGGATCGATCTGTGTCATATTGTAGAAGTATGTCGGGGGGCTTATCCTAACCCACTGTCCTAAATTTAAGCAAAATCGGATAATAAATGTGGATTTTATGGGCCTACGACCCTAAATCGGCGGATTGTTCTATATGGGGGCTATATCAAGATATAGTCCGATATAGTCTATCTTCGAACTTAACCTGCTTATGGACAAAAAAAAGAATCTGTGGAAAGTTTCAACTCAATATCTCTATTCTTAAAGACTGTAGAGTGATTTCAAGAGACACGAATGTCGAGTTTAAAGCAGATACCTGCCATCACGGCCCAAATCTGCGAGGCCCAAGGCCCAAGGGTGAATACAATGCGTCTACCAACGCCCCGACATGTGGTAACCCACACATGAGTATCAATTTGATCCCACGTATTTGGACGTTTTAACCTCCTTGGTAAGGAGCGGAACACTACCTAAAAATCCTTCCGATCTATGGGTCACGGCACCCGGTTGAAAGCGCAACTCCACGCCGAGCTTAGGCTCCACCCGCGATTTGGGTACAAACCACAGCCACCACGTTGCTACCTACTGGGGCCTCACCATTGTCAGGCTGAAACCGAAGTTCCAGGGGCTCCTGACACCCCTGGTACAAGATTAAAGTCTCCGGTCAGACTTCGTAGCCTTAAAAGACTACTACCAGTTGAACCCCAAACAGTTTCGGACCGATCACCTGGATGAGAAGAATCGCCCTAAGCCGACCTCAAGCCAGCATACAAAAGTATGCATCAAACATACAACGGGACGATATACACAAACAGGACACGGCAGCCCTCACGGGCTACGCCACACATATCTGCATCAACATGGGACTTTACAATCAATGCGGCCACCCTCACGGGCTACGCCACACATATCTGCATCAACATGGGACTTTACAATCAATGCGGCCACCCTCACGGGTGACCGAATACAACCACAACAGCTACGGGGAGCAACAATGGGCAAACGCCGCTGCATCAACATGGACAAGGCAGGTGCCAGGCCATGCGCGGCATCAAATCACTCGGTCGCGCCAGTACAGCAACACCTCGTTATGGATAACTAGCGTGTATTCATCCCTCCACTAAGTCTTGTCCGCCTCCTTAGAAATACTTCCCGGGAAAAGGTGGCCAGACTTGCAAAAATCGTCTCGTCCTCAAGGGCCCTACTGAAGTCCTACACCGCCTCGCTAATCCCCATCGCGCCTAAATCTCTTAGGTCTACATAGTACGGGCGTACTGTCATTACATGCCTCCAGTTCTCAGGTCTGCCACAGTCGCACAAATCGGTGATTTCAAGAGACAGACGGACGGACATGGCTAGATCGTCTTAGATTTGTACGCTGATGAAGAATATATGTACTTTACTAGCCGTACCGGCCCGCTCCGCTAAGCCTTCTTTAACTCTCCAATATGTTTTTAGGGTGGGGACATTTCGCCCTGAATACGGATATCGAATTCGTTCCATTGTAGCCTATGACGCTGAACGCGTTCGAATCCTGGCGAGAACATTGGCGATATTTGCGAGGACAATGCTATGCATGGTCATTTAAAAAATTTTCACCATAGAGGTGTCGCACTGATGGACGCCGTTCGGACCCGGCTATAAAAAAGGGTCCCTTATCAAATTTGAATCAGAAAGCACTCATTGATGTGTGAGAATTTGTCCCTTCTCGGTTCCTGGTGGAAATGTTCTTTTTTAGGGTAATGTTCTCATTAGGGGAGGGATGGCACCTCAGACATTTCGACTCAAATATGGATATCAAATTCGTGCTGCACTTCCAAATCCCTTTAATTTGAGCCCCATATTGCCATGGCCGGTAAATATGAACCGTTTGGAGGGTGTTTTGGGGCAGGGGCGGCCACCGGCACTTTGCACTGAAAATACATATCAAATTCGTTCTTCATTCCCAACGGAAATGAAGTTCAGTTAAGGGGGTGCTTTAGGGCGTACCCCACAATACTTGGCTTCATGATTGGATGTCAAATTAGTTTTCTATTCTCCAATACTTTTTAATTGAGTCCCATATTGTCATAATGGGCCAAATAACCCATTTGGCGTATCTTTAGGAGAAAAAGTACCACCTAGACTTGAGCGCTAATTTTAATGTCATATTCGTAATCTACTCCCTAATACCTTTCATTTAAATTCCATACAGCCATGGTTGGCTAATACAAATACCCCATTTGGGGGTATTTGGGGTTGGGCGACGTCCCATTACTTGGACCTAATGTTTTATGCCATATTTGTAATCCACTGCCTAATACTTTTCATTCGAGTCCCATATTAACATGAACTTCGAATATATCTGTTTAGAGGAGTTTTTGGGGTTGGGGGGGGGGGGGGCGCTGGGTACTTGGACCCAAATTTTAATACCATATTCGTTTTCTGGTCTCCAATGCCTTTCATTTAATACCCTTATTGTTCCCATCGCACCATTTTCGGATATGGGTGGAGTTTTTCGGGTAAGGGGAAGGGTCCACCTCCACCCGATATTGAAAATCGGTTCAGCCAAGTATCATATAGTCATAATGGGTCTAATGCCGTTTTTGCTGGGTGCCGTGACCCTCTATACTTCGATCTGATTTTGTATGCCAGATTCGAAATCTACTCCCGAATACCTTTCATTTGAGCGCCATATTGATATGAACGTCCCATTTGTCTGTTTGAGGGAGTTTTGGCGTTGGGGCGACCCGATGGGTACTTAGACTCAAATATTAATACCATATTCGTATTCTACTCTCTAATACCTTTCATTTGATATCCAAATTGTCCTTATCGGTCAACTTTTGATATTGGTTTGTGTTTTTGGGATAAGGGGGAGGGTTCGTCCCCCTTCCGATACCGAAAAATTATATAGCCTAGGTTTTCTTCCAGACCAACCTACACAATAAGTGAAAGTTTCGAGAAAATCAGTTTTGCGGTTTTTCAGTCTGTACGGAACAAACAAACCTAGTCCCATGTATCTGTGATTGGCTAATATGCCCATTTTGGAAGTTTCTGGGGGGGGGGGGGGGGGGTGACCCCCTATGAATGCCAGATTCGTTATCTACTCCCGCATACTTTTCATTTGATACCCATATTGTCCTTATCGGGGCACTTTTGATTTTGGGTGGTGTTTTTGGGGTAACGGTGGATGTTCCGCCCCCTTCCGTTATCAATAAATTATAAAGCCTATCCTACTTCCTGACCAAATACGTAATCTACTCGCGAATGCCTTTCATTTAATTTTCATATTGTCACGATCGTCAAATAAACCTATTTAAAGGGGTTGTGGGGCTGGAGCGGTCCCCCAGGTACTTGGACCCAACTTTTATTATGAAATTTGTATTCTACTCTTGAATACCTTTCATTTGAATCCCATATTGTCCCGATCGGACCACTTTTATTTTTGGTTAGTACTTTTGTGGTAAGGGGGAGGGTCCGCCCCCCTCCCGATATCAAAAAACTATGTAGCCTTTGTTTTCTTCCACACCAACCTACACAATGTGTGAAAATTTCAAGGTAATCGGTTCAGCCGTTTTTGAGTCTATACGGAACAAACAAATTTACAAACCCACAAACAAACATACAAACAAACATACAAACCTACAAACAAACACAAATTGATTTTTATATATAAGATAGGGTCGGAAATGGATATTTCGAGGTGTTGCAAACGGAATGACAAAATGTATATACCCCCAGCCTTCAGGGGTGGGTATAATTAGGTAACTCTATTATGGTCTAAAACAAAAAACGCAATCCTCCATATCCTTATCAATGCCCAGCCCACAATGGTACATCCACCATCGAATGCCAAATGGCATTTTGTGTTTATTTCCAATTTGTCTGTCATCCATCCAATGAACACATTAAATAATTAAACAAATTAAAATTTATATGTTTTAATTTAATTTTAAATAAACTACTCGTATCAATTG
Source organism: Stomoxys calcitrans (assembly GCF_963082655.1). Taxonomy (NCBI): domain Eukaryota; kingdom Metazoa; phylum Arthropoda; class Insecta; order Diptera; family Muscidae; genus Stomoxys; species Stomoxys calcitrans. Next base: position 153,323,305 of record NC_081556.1, on the reverse strand, counting down.
TGTTTGTTTTTGCTAAAGCTACCAACTATGGCGCTTTAATTACAACGCCTATCTGGTGTTAAATTAATGGACCCATGAATGTTGGTACAGTTTTTTCCTACTCATGCCGTTTGAATTTTCATTGCCGCTATCAAGCCGTTATCATTTTAAATATTTTATTTGAGTTTGTATGCGTATGGCTTTAGCATTCAATTTATTGCTATGTATTTATTGTATTAATTAATTTATTTGTTTTTACTGAGGGTTGAAAGTTTTTTTTTGTTTAACTTACTGATGTTAAGAGCAAATAAAAAATGTTAAAGTAAGGGAAATTTTCTCTTTTTTCCGTTTCAAGATATTTACCTCATTTACTGTTACAGAACATTGGTTCATTTCAACCCCAATTACATTGCAATGTCAATGCTAGCATTAGACTAACATAGCATTTAACAGAGTTCAATTCTCTTATACTGCACTTGTGTTTACATTTTAAACTGACCTATCCACATGTTATACATTGGAGAAGCTTACTTGATAGCCAGCAGTTGTATCAGCGGCAGCTGTACAAAAAGTAAGTCAAATCATAACGCATGAATTGTTGAGACAGGCTGGTTGGTCGGCAGTTTGTCTGATGCCTGAAAAGCGAAAAAAGATACATATCCTGCAAATACCAGAGAGTAAAGGAAAAAAAAATGGTTAAAGGAGCGTGCTTAAATGACTTTTATGGCTAAATGTTTTCTACATACATATATCGCATTAGTCACACATACATATATTTTTTTGAGCACATGTTTTCAATACATTAATTTTTAAAATTACCAATTTTATTTTTGGTTACACATAAAAGCTGAATGGAATCTAAACTAGCGAATGAATTGAATGTTGATAGGAACTCACAAGTGAATGCGTCTAGGTCGATATTAAAATAGATAACCTAAAGAAGAAGTGTAGAAGTATTATTTCATCTCCGACGTTGAGAGGTGACTTAGAGATGTTGGATATAATTCTGATTGGCTTAGTTTTCAGCAGGAGATACAAGTTGCCTACAGTGGCACCTGCCTCCTTGGGAGGAGAAAAATCGCAAAATACCTATGTGTTTTGCTGGACAGGGAATTGAACTTCAAATCCAACATTTTGGAAAGGTCAAGAAAGGCCACTCTTGTCCTGTAAACCTGCAAGAGAGCCATTGGCAAAAGTTGGGGCCTTAGACCGTGCGTCATGCACTGGCTATATATTGCAGTTGTCAGACCTATAATGCTATATGGTGTTGTGGTCTGGTGGACGGCGCTTCAAAAATCCACCTACTGCTCAATACTTAAACGGATCCAAAGGATGGCTTGTTTGTGCCGCACTGAGGACGACATCATCTGATGCACCGAATTTAATGCCTCTGGACATTGTGGCTACCCAAATTGCAGCGACCACTGCCGTGAGGTTAAGAAATATTTCTCATTGGTCATGTGGCGGCTATGGACACTGTGTTATCCTTGATGCAATATCCGATGTTCCAGGCAGTGTGGATTACACCCGACTTGAGCCCCTTTTTGATAAAAAGTACAGTACCACTATTCCTGATAGAGCCGTTTGGAACTATGATATCCTCGGTAACAGAAGTTATATAGACTTCTATACGGATGGTTCCAAATTAAACGACCAGGTGGGCTTTGGTATGTACTCTAAAAATCTAGAACTGGTCATATCGAAATGGTTACCCAACCACTGCAGTGTGCAATTAAGGAAGTGATGGAATGGCTAAGATTTAATGTCATTACGACGATTGGCATAAATATCTTCTCAGACAGCCAGGCAGCCATTAAATCACTGGAGAATGTATTTCTGAACACAAAAACCGCCCTCCACTGTCGCAGAACTCTCAAGGAGATGGCTGAACAGTTCAAAATTCACCTGTTCTGGGTGGCGGGCCACAGAGATATCCCAGGGGATTCTGAAGCAGACGAGCTTACGAGACTAGGAACTCTCCTACACATTCCAGTGAAGTTTTCAGGACCAGGCCCCAAGGGCAACGAATGATAGATGGTCGCAAAGAGGGGGCTGTGAGCATTCCAAAACTATGTGCCCTTATAAAGCCTTGAAGATGTCTACTGCTTTGCTGTCATTGGCTAGAACAGATGTCCCAATCATTGTGTTCGTCATGACAGGTCACTGTCTATTCGGAAAACTTGCAGACAGACTGAAGGTTGCCAGCAACGATTTTTCCAGAAGCTGTGAGGACCTTGAAGAAGAGAAGACTATAGAACACCTTCTGTATGTGTGTCTCGCACTAGCAGTTAGAAGGAGTTCCACTTTAGGTTCTCATTTCTTTGAGAACCTGTCTGATTTAGCGGATGTGAACATTCGTAAGTTATGGTTATTCATTGGTGGTGTATGAAAACATGGTTGAGGCGTCAGTAAAACTAACAAAGTATTCGAATGAAGAAAGAGAAAAACAGGTCATTCTAATGTTAAGGACCCCCGCAAATGATTTAAAAATCTTAATTAGCGAATTTCGACTTTGAATATTCGGTTAATACTCTTGCGGAAGTACACTAGAAAAGTTCAGTGCCGACATTATCGATTTACAAGAAGTACGACGGATAGGTAAAGGCGTCATAACAAATGTGGCTTTTTATACCCACCACCGAAGGATGGGGGTATATTCATTTTGTCATTCCGTTTGCAACACATCGAAATATCCATTACCGAACCTATAAAGTATATATATTCTTGATCCGCGTAAAAATCTAAGACGATCTAGCCATGTCCGTCCGTCTGCCCGTTTGTCTGTTGAAATCACGCCACAGTCTTTAAAAATAGAGATATTGAGCTGAAACTTTGCACAAATTCTTTTTTTGTCCATAAGCAGATTAAGTTCGAAGATGGGCTATATCGGACTATATCTTGATAGAGCCCCCATGTAAAACGATCCGCCTATTTAGGGTCTTAGGCCCATAAACGCCACATTTAGTATCCGATTTTGCTGAAATTTAGGACGGTGAGTTGTGTTGAGTCCTTCGACATCGTTCTTCAATTTGACTCAGATCAGTCGATATTTGGATATAGCTGTCATATAGACACATTTGCCGATAAAGTGGCGGAATGCCATAAAAGCTTTATTTATTACCCGATTTTGCTGAAATTTAAAACAGTGGTTATTTCAAGCCTTCTGATATCTGATCTAAATATGGTTCAGTTCGGACTATATTTAAATATAGCTTCCATATAGACCGATCTCTCGATAAAAGGTCTGAAGCCCATAAAAGCTTTATTTTTTATCCAATTGGATATATCTGCCAAAAAGACCAATATTTTGTACTACAAAATTTAATAGTGACATGTAAATATGTTAGACCACTCAATTTCCGTGCCGAATTTGGGTGCTTAAGTTATAAAATTTTCACCGGATTGTGACGAAATGGGGTTTACATATATACCCGAGGTGGTGGGTATCCAAAATTTAGCCCGGCCGTACTTAATGCCCTTTTACTTGTTTTTTTTTTTTATTTAATTTTTACCCTTTTTTTTTCTTTTTCCGCTGTGTAAGCTCTGCAACCCATTTATAAGAATTTAAATTTTAATTAACGAAACGAATATGAGAAAATTTATGGTAATGCACCTTGGTAGTTTTTTCCTCGAAAATTTGAGTTAACTTGAATTCTTAAGCAATAGTAAAAGTTTGGTAATAGTCGCCATTATTTTTCCAAGCGAATTTATCGAAAAATGATCATAACAAGCATTCATATATGCTTTATAAGATTTTTTATAAAATCTATACAAAATTTTAGTTCACCTAATTGAAATCAACGAATAATCTGGTTCAGCCTTTCACTGAAGTATAAACATTTTCTTTATCTTTTTGTTCAATATTCTACTTATTATTCTTATTCTACCGTTGCCCTTATAGATACTTGGATGCCATACTTTAAACTTCTTCCACATTAGGGCTAAAAACAATTATTATAATTTAAATATTCCTCCCTCTTCAACTTAAATTCAATTATATTTCTTTTTAATTTCTAATAAAGAAGTTCTCATGGTTCCCTAATAACAGATTGTGTTTTTATGTATTTTTTCTGTTTATTTTACTCTTTACAACAAAACAGTTAAAAATTCTATCAATAAATAGGTGGTCGTTTAACAATAAAGTATTTTAAACCATTGCCTTTTGGGCATTTTTCCAATAAAAACTCTTCTTTTCAGGAAAAGCTAAGTTGGTACTTTGTCATCATGTGTTGGACCAGCAATTATCAAATAAATGTTCCAGCCTAACCAACAGAATGTTTGTTTGTGTGTAAATGCTTATTCTATATTTGTGTGTGTGTGTGTGTGCATGTGTGCACAGCTTTACCAACAGCTGATATTGATTTGGTGAGATTTACTAAAGTAGACTTCACAACAAAATGTACAGACTTTAAGTAATAATGACAACAAATGTTAAAGTGGAGCGCGTGTTTGTTGTTTATGTTTTAGGTCAATAACTCTTATAATGAGTGCCAGTAACAGTGAATTTTGAAAGACATAAATGTTAACATACGATAGAGAGAACGAGAGAGAGAGAGAGAGCGAGAGTGAGTCTATGCACAGTTATTCGGCAAATTCCGCCACATAAAGTTAACTCATAAAAACTGATTTCATTTTCGGCTGCCATAACATGGGAAGAGTTTGATGGGGTCAGTTCACGGAACTGTTTTGCCTACATTTCTGTAACCCCAAACAAATTAAAACATCTTAACAGTGTTGGAGGACTGTAAAAAGCTGTTTGGTTGTTTGGAGGCTTTAGGTTTTCCATCGAAATTCGGATTTGTTAGGTTCAGTTGGTGTGAGGGTTAATAAAAAGGATTTAAAAAGTTATTCAGATCTTGTTATAAGGGCAGATTTCTTTCTTTCAAGTATTTGAATCAAACAAGTCTTTCTGATATAAGAAAGGGAAAAAGAGTGTTGTTTAAGGAAAAATAAAAAACAAGTAAAAGGCATTAAGTTCGGCCGGGCCGAACTTTGAACTCGGCTATGTATGAAAACCCCCTTTCGGCACAATCCGATGAAAATTGGATAACTTATGCACCCAAATTCGACACGGATATTGAGTGGGCTAATAAATATAAGTCACTGTTGAATTTTGTATTTCAAAATTCAACAAAATCGGGTAATAAAAAAAGCTTTTAGGAGATTCAGACCCTTAACCGGCATATTGGTCAATATGGCAGCTATATCTAAATACTTTATAGGGTCGGAAATTGATATTTCGATGTGTTGCAAACGGAATGACTAAATGAATATACCCCCTATCCTACGGTGTTGGATATAACAAAGCACATCATGAAAAATTTTAACCAAATCGGAAAAGAATTGCGCTCTGTAGCGGCTCAAGAAATCAAGATTCGAGATCGGTTTATATGGCAGCTATGTCAAAACATAGACCGATTTGAACCACACTTAGCACAGTTGATGGAAGTTATAACGAAACACGCAGCCAAATTGGATAGGAATTGCCCCCTCTAGAGGCTCAAGAAGTCAAGACCCCAGATCGGTTTATATGACAGCTACATCAGGTTATAAACCGACTCCAACCATACTTAGCAAAGTTGTTGGATGTCATAAAAAACACCTCATGCAAAATTTCAGCTCAAGAGTCAAGACCCCCGATCGGTTTATATGACAGCTATATCAGATTATGGAACGATTTCAACCATACTTAGCACAGTAGTGGGAAACTATAACAAAACACCTCATGCAAAATTTCAGCCAAATCGGATAATAAGAAGTATTTGTGCAAAATTTCAAGCTGCCAGCTTTACACCTTCGAAAGTTAGAGTGCTTTGGACAGACAGACGGACGTACATAGCTAGATAAACTTAAAATTTCATGACGATCAATAATATTTCGAGGAGTTATAAACAGAATGACGAAATTAGTATGCCCCCATCCTATGGTGGAGGGTATAAAAAGTACTCAAGTTTTATCGGGCCGAACCTTCTGACACTTCCACCATGGATTCCGCCAAAAAATTCTGCAAATGAGGCTTAAGTGTACTTTGCACCCCAAATGTCTACCAAACCAGGCAACATTTGAAATTAAAGCCGAGTTGGATAACAATTGGGGCTTCTAGAGGCTAAAGATTCAAGAAGATTGATCAGCGTAGAAATCTAAGACGATCTGGACATGTCCGTCCGTCTGTCTGTTTTAATCACGCTACAGTCCTTAAAAATAGAGATATTGAGCTGAAACTTTGCACAGACTCTTTTTTTGTTCATAAGCAGGTTAAGTTCGAAGAAGGGCTATATCGTACTATATCTTGATATAGCCCCCATATAGACCGATCGGCCGATTTAGAGTCTTAGGCCCACATTTATTATCCGATTTTGCTGAAATTTGGGACAGTGAGTTGTGTTAAGCCCTTCGACATCCTTCGTCAATTTGACCCAGATCGGTCCAGGTTTGGATATAGCTACCATATAGACCGATCTCTCGATTTAGGGTCTTGGGCCCATAAAAGCCACATTTATTAGCCGATTTTGCTGAAATTTGGGACAGTGAGTTGTGATAGGCCCTTCTACATCCTTCGTTAGTTTGGCCCAGATCGGTTCAGATTTCGATATAGCTGCCATATAGACCGATCTTCCGATTTGGGGTCTTCGGTCCATTAAAGCCACATTTATTATCCGATTTTGCTGAAATTTGTGACAGTGAGTTCTGTTAGGCCCTTCGACATCCTTCGTCAATTTGGCCCAGATCGGTTCAGATTTGGATATAGCTGCCATATAGACCGATCTTCCGGTTTGGGGTCTTAGGCCCATAAAAGCCACATTTATTATCCGATTTTGCTGAAATTTGAGACAGTGAGTTGTGTTAGGCCCTTCGACATCCCTCGTTAATGTGGTCCAGATCGGTCCAGATTTGGATATAGCTGCCATATAGACCGATTCTACGACTTAGGGTTTTAGGCCCATAAAAGCCATATTGATTATCCGATTTTGCTGAAATTTAGTAGAGTGAGTTGTCTTATGCCATCTTTCTACATCTTTCTTTAATTTGGCACAGATCGGTTCAGATTTGGATATAGCTGCCATATGGACCGATCTCTTGATTTAATGTTTTGGACCCATAAAATTCGCATTTATTGTCCGATGTCGTCAAAATTTGGGACAGTGAGTTAAGTTAATCCCCTTGACATACTACTGCAATATGGCACAGATCGGCAAAGATTTGGATATAGCTGCCATATATACCGATCTCTCGGTTTTAGGTTTTGGGGCCATAAAAGGCGCATTTATTGTCCGATGTCAGGGAAATTTGGGACAGTGAGTTGTGTTCTGCCCTTCAACGTTCTTCTTCAATTTGGCTCAGATCGGTCCAGTTTTGGATAAAGCTGCCATATAGACCGATCTCTTGATTTAAGGTTTTGGGGCCAAATATCGCAGGCAGTGTTTCGTTATGACTTTCAACATCCATGGTAAGTATTGTCTAAATTGGTCAGTAAGATAATGTAGCTCCAATATAAACCCATCTCCCGATTTAAGATCTTGAGCCCATGGAAGCGGAAATTGTTGTCGGATTTGGCTGAAATTTAGCGCTTTGTGGTCTGTTATGACTTTCAACAACTGTGCCAAGTATGATCCAAATCAATCTACAACCTGATGTAGCTCCCATGATTTGTCATGTTGAGCCCCTGCAGGCTGTAATTGCCGCCCACTTGGCTGAAATTTTCTTTCAGTGTTTTGTTATGACTTCCAATATACACGGTAATTACGGTATAAATCGGTGAATAACCTGATATAGCTCTCCTGTAAACCGAACGTCCGATTAGTCGTCTACTGCCGTTGAAAGCTTAAATTTTAACCTGATGTGGCAGAAACTTGGTACGTAAAGTTCAAGTATGCTCTTCAACTAAGTTCAGATGTGTAAATTTGGTGGGACTCCCATATTCCGACCTGTTTTTACTAGTTTCACTTTTATCCTAACTGCTTGGAATTCCTCTTTCCTAACCCTAGCTGGAATTTTCCTAAGCCACCTCTATTCTTGGGTAGTTTTCTACCTATTCGGCATTAAAAATCAATTTTTGCTTTAGCATTTGGTACAACAAGCATTATTTGTTTACAGTGGCAACACTGTCTGTTAATAAGCGAACATGCTAATGTAATAACCAAAGAGCACAACAGAGCATAAAAGCAACAGCAGTCAACCTGAAAACGAGGCTTTTAACATTTCACATTGAAAAGAAAGACGACAAAATAACAGCAACCTCAATAGGGTTGCTTGCTCGTATCATAAACGAACACCACCATCATCACCAACATTACCCATATTAACATCATCACCAGCAGCAGCAGCAGCAGCATCGGTTGTTTGATGTTCACACATGCACACACAGCAAACGGCTGTTCTCTGTTCTCCACTGTCTGTTGTCGGCTGTGTATGCTGAACATGTTATGAAGACGAATACGAGCAGTGTTATCCTGTGAGTCGTGAAAATAGCACGCGTCTTGATTTATATGCGGTAGATTAACGTTTTTCCCCAATGATTTTTTCTCCGCACCAAGAACAAGTGATTTAAGGAAATTCCCAAACATAATAAGAAGAAATAAAATCGAAAAATATCTCGCATAAATCGAAAAAAACTAAAGAAAGCTTAGAATTGTTTTCAAATAAAGTGCAGAGGTGAAGTGTTCATTGTTTTTGGCTTAAATACTGTGAAAAATCTCTCAAAAGAAAAAAAAAAATGATACACAAGCAGTTGTGGGTTAAGAGCGTTTTAGGGTTAAAGGCCTGATGACAACAAAAAGAAAATCTTAAATAATACCAAATCATACACAAAAGCAAACCAAAGGCTATTGAGGTCTTTTTCATGCTGGAATATTTTTACTCCATATTTACTTTTAAGTGTTAAAGAAGTGCCCCTTTATCCTTTTACGGCTTTCTCTTTGTCTAAAAAACTTTGTCCTTTAAACTTTGCATGTGTTGGTGTTGATAATTATAATGATGCAGCTGTTTGGAATATGTTGGCTCTATAAATTAAAGCATACTTCTAGGAGACCACATGTGCCCCATTGCTCTCTTGTTTGAGTGTTTGCAGGTAATCAGCACAAGTGTGGCCAAATGCAATTGCCTTTGCTGTTGGCCAACATAACACAACATCTTTGTCGTCTCTGCTTACTGCTAAGTTTTATCCTAACAACAACAAAAAGTCCTAAGTAAGAAACAAAGTGCAAAATAAAACAGAAACAAGCAAACAACTTTACAAGGTGAACAAAAAGAAGGTGTTGTGTGTGTCTCAGGTGCTTGAAGTGTAGATGGAGTGGCAACAAAAACAACAATAGCAACAGAAAGGAAATAAGCAAAAAATGAGTCCAAGCATGTGTACACGAGAAATATGGCCTGCTTGTGAAGTGTAAACATAAAATTAAAAACAAGGCACATAAATTTGCCAAAAAATGAGAAATGGTGAAATTACAATGAATTATAAAGCATACTTTTAGGCCACAATAAATTGCGAAAAGAAACAACAAATTTAACATAACACAAAGGCGAAGAAAAATCCCACGAAAACAAGAGTGAAAGGTCAATAAATTGAAGAAATAAAACAACAAAAACCCAAATTAAACTAAAAGGCCCAATCGAAAAAAGTTAAATAATTAGAATTTGAAAATTTAAAAGTTTTTGTGAATTTTTCTAATAAATCTTGTTCTTTGATCTTTAATCAAGAGAGAAAAAAGTTTTCAAAATTTAATAATAAAATAACGCAAAGCTTTTGCTTACTTGTTTACGTTCTTAACGATAAAAAAACAGCTCCTTCACCCATACCACACTCTGGCTACTCATCCAGTTCCGGTCATTACAGTTTTTTTTGTTTGTTTTTTTTTCGCTTTTTGATCAATAAAGAAATTATGCAAATATAGTCATTGGACAGACACACTGAACCCCAAGTCTGACAAAATACTAACGGAAACCCAACAAGGCAAGGACACAATCACAGCAAAAGACGTAGTCCCTCAACCAAGCAAACAGCCAAACGAACAACAAGGAATACGAATACTTCAAGAAAAAGTAAGTCAACAAACTTTGTTTATTTTCCATCTCCGTTTGCATGAAAATAGATTAAAACTTTATTTTAAATAAAAGAATAAAAGGAAAACTCTACAGAATATTAAACACCATGGGGGGTAGACCACAACGAATGCTAAAATGCTCTACATAAGCTTAAAGAGAGAATGTTGAGGATTTAAGAGCCTTGTTAAAAAAGGGCAAATGAACATTCTAATGAAGCGGAAGGAAAGTGTCTTTCTTCCTTTTTTTTCACAGGGACAATGAAGTTTAAAGTCTATGAAGTTTACAGCTTTGTGACTTTTTTTTGTTAAAATTTAGGGAACATCTTAAGGTTTATTTTTTTTATCGGGAAAAGGGTTGACGCATGTTAAGAAAAAATTTTATATTTTGCTTGTTTAGCAGCAAGAAGGACTATTTAATTGAAAGAGACTGACCTGTAGATTTTGGGCAGTTTCTTTTGTTTCATTGATTTCAAATATTTTGTAGTAAATTTGTCAAACTGGAAACCAATTTTTATGGTATTTTGATTTACATTTTAGGCATTCTAATCTTAAGATGTCATTTCTCATAAATTAACTTTTGTTGAAGGCCACCGTGGCGCAGAGATTAGCATGTCCGCCTATGACACCGAACGCCTGGGTTCGAAACCTGGCGAGACCATCAGAAAAAATTTTCAGCGGTGGTTTTCCCCTCCTAGAGGAGGGGAAAGGTTTCGCACTGCGGCACGCCGTTCGGACTCGGCTATAAAAGGAGGACCCTTATCATTGAGCTTAAACTTGAATCGGACTGCACCCATTGATATGTGAGCAGTTTGCCCCTGTTCCTTAGTGGAATGTTCATGGGCAAAATTTGCATTGGGCTAAATTTGCATCGGTTTTTAAAGTATACAAAAGTTGTTTTTATACCCACCACCGAAGGATGGGGGTATATTCATTTTGTCATTCCGTTTTGCAACACATCGAAATATCCAGTTCTGACCCTATGAAGTATAAATATTCCTGATCAGCGTAAAAATCTAAGACGATCTAGCCATGTCCGTCCGTCTGTCTGTTGAAACCACGCTACAGTCTTTGATACTAGACATATTAAGCTAAAACTTTGCACAAACTCATTTTTGTCCATAAGCAGGTTAAGTTCGAAGATAGACTATACCGGACTATATCTTGATATAGCCCCCATATAGACCGATCCGCCGATTTTGGGGTCTTAGGCCCTTAAAAGCCACGCTGACATTTGGGACAGTGAGTTGTGTAAGGTCCATCGACATCCTTCCTCATTTTGGCCCAGATCGGTCCAAATTTGGATATAGTTGCATTATAGACCGATCCGCCGATTAAGGGTCTAAGGCCCATAGAAACCACATTTATTATCTGATTTTAGGCCCCTCGACATCTTCTGCAATATGGCTCAGATCGTTCCTGATTTGAATATAGATGCCATATAGACCGATCTCTCGATTTAATGTTTTGGGCACATAAAAGGCGCATTTTTGTTCGATATCGCCGAAATTTGGCACAGTGAGTTGTGTTAAGCCCTTCTACATCCTCCTTAAATTTGGCCCAGATCGGTCCAGATTTTAATATAGCTGCCATATGGACCGATTTCTTGATTTAAGGTTTTAGGCCCGCATTTATTGTTCGATGTCGCCGAAATTTGGCACAGTGAGTTGTGTTAGGCCCCTCGACATTCTTCTGGAATATGGCTCAGATCGGTCCTGATTTGGATATAGATGCCATATAGACCGATCTCTCGATTTAAGGTTTTTGCCCCATAAAAGGCGCATTCTTTGCGCGATGTCTCCGAAATTTGTGACAGTGAGTTGTGTTAGGCCCTTCTACATTCTTCTTCGATTTGGCTCAGATCGGTTAAGATTTGGATATAGCCGCCATATAGACCGATCTCTCGATTTAAGGTTTTGGGCCCACAAAAGGCGCACTTATTGTCCGATGTCGCCGAAATTCGGCACAGTGGTTTGTGTTAGGCCCCTCGATATACTTCTGCCGTATTATACAGATCGGTCCAGATTTGGATATAGCTGCCATATAGACCGATCTCTCGATTTAAGGTTTTGGGCCCATAAAAGGGGCACTTAGGTGGGTATCGAGGTGGTGGGTATCCAAAGTTCGACCAGGCCGAACTTAACTCCTTTTTACTTGTTATACCCCATAGCTTTACTTTTGTGCAGTGTTTTATAATTTTTTCTATAATGTCAAATTTCATTGAAATCGGATGAAAAATGGTTCTTTTATAGGCTCATTACACTATATCGCGAGATCGGTTTATATGGCAGCTATATCCAAATATGTTCCGATCTGGACCACATTTGACAGAGATGGGTAGGGGTCTACCAGAACACACTGTACCAAATTGCATCGAATTCGGGTAATAAATGGATCTTTTCTGGCCTCAATACCATATATCGGGAAATCGGGCGGTGGGTCCAAGGGCAGCTATATCTAAATATAGTGCGATCTAAATCACACTTCACGGAAATGGGAAGGGGTCTACTAGAAATTACTGTGCCAAATATCATCAAAATCGGATGAAAAAGACCAATTTATTGCTTAAAGATTTTAAGTCTGGAGATCGGTCTATATAGGAGTTCTATACAACGAAAATCCAAATTTATGGGATCAGAAGATCAGGTTTATATACAAAGAATACGAAATCATCAAAAATTGTTTGGAAAATATTTGATGTCCAAAATATCGGCAAAATTATACATACCCAAAAAAAGTTTTTTTTTTGGTTATTTACCCAATAAATACCTAACCTTTGGGTGTTTACCCGGCAGAAACCCATCTCCAGTTATGGGCGGATTTAAACCATACTTAGCACAATTGTTGAAAGTCATAACGAAATACGTCATGCTAAATTTTAGCCAATTGCGCCCTCTAAAGGCTCAAGAAATCTAATCGGGAGATCGGTTTATTTGGCGGCTTAGCCTATACTTGGCACAGTTATTGAGAGCCATATCAGATAAGAATTGCGCCCTCTAGAAGCTTTGGAAATCAAGACCCACGGTCGGTTTACATAGCAGCTATGTCAGGTTATCAATCGATAGGGGGACGATTGGGGTATACTTATCTTGTCATTCCGTTTGTAACACCTCCAAATATTCGTCTAAGACCCCATAAAGTATTTATATTCTTTATCGTCTCGACGCTCTGAGTCGATCTAGCCATGTCCGTCCGTCCGTACGTCTTTCAAAATCACAATAGCGTAAAATTTTGCACATAAATTTTTTATCAGTGTAGGTTTGTTGTTATTTTATTGGGCCATATCGGTCCAAGTTTTGATATAGCTTCCATATAAACCGATCTTGGCTTCTTGAGCCACTAGAGGGCGCAATTCTTATCCGATTTGGCTGAAATTGCGTGAGGTATTTTGCTATGACTTTCAACAACTGCGCTAAGTATGGTTCAAATCGATTCATAATCTGGTATAGCTTCCATAAGAACCAATTTGGGATCTTGAACTCTTAGGTCGCTAGAAGGCGAAATTCTTATCCAATTTGGCTGAAATCGCGTGAGGTGTTTTGCTATGACTTTCAACAACTGTGCTAGCACAGTTGTTGAAAGTCAGTCATCATGTGTGGTTCAAATCGATTCATAATCTGGCATGGATTGTTGACTTCTTAAGCCTCTACAGGGCGCATTGTCATCCAATTTGGGTGAAATTTTGCCCAACGGCTACCATGACCTTTAACATACGCATCCAAAATGGTCTGAATAGATCTTTAGCCTGATACAGCTCCCATATAAACCAATCTCCCAATTTTGCTTATTGAGCCACTACTAGGCGCAATTCTTATCCAGTGACTTCTTCAATGAAAACCATTCAACATTCAAAACATTTATGATCCGAATAGGACTATAACTTGATATAGCTCCAATAGCAAAACAATTATTTTCCATTATTCTTATTCCATTATAAGGGGGGTCCGCTGGCCAATCAATTACAAACGGGTGTGAGTTCCTGGAATGTCTAGTATCCCTGACATACATCCTGACATCAGGAATAAGGAGACGAATATCAGACGAACACACACCATGAAAGTACCGATAGAATAGTGCCAAACAACCCACATTGTGACGATGTTGAAGGGCGACAATAGATTTGGATACCCCACTGTCCCCAATCAACGCCATCGATCTCCTCTGTACACGGTCCAGTAGCTCCAGGGATGATTTTGAAGCTCCAGCCCATACATGTGAGTTGTACTCCATTTTCGGCGTTATGAAAGTGATGTAGATGTTAAGAAGATCAGACGGAGTGAAGAAATTCTTACACCGTTTAAGGAAGCCTAAACACTTGAATGCTTCTTTCGACACTTCGAATACATGTTTAGCCCAACGAACATCACTTTGTATTTTCATGCCCAGAACATCAAGAGCTTCTGATTGCTCAACATCTACAGCGTTGATAGATAAAGATAATGGTAATGGGTCAGCGAATCGTTTGTGTGTCAACAAGCAGCACTGAGTCTTCCTTGCTTAAAAATCTACTCGATTCATTGGACCCCACTCTGAAATGGCCAGCAAATCCTGGCAGAGTGTATCGTTTATAACCCGCCTCTTGTCCACAATCTCTCGAAGACTTGGCCTATGGTCGAATGAGTACGAATGACAGAGATTACTGTCATTCGCAAATGAGTAGATCGGATTCGATGTCTGACCCAAAAGATCGTTGATGAAAATCAGAAAAAGAGAAGGAAAAAGAACAGAGCCCTGGGGTATACCTGCGGACAATTTGTGCTCATTGGATGGGAACCCATCTATAACGACTCGAATATTGCGATCTCTGAGAAAGCTCGAACTAAATCGAACGAAGCCATTACCAACACCAAATGCGACAAGCTTTGATAGTAGTACACCGTGCCTGACCCTACCAAATGCCTTGAAGATATTTTGCCCATGAACATTCCACAAAGGAACAGGGGCAAACTTCTCACATATCAATGAGTGCAGTCCGATTCAAGTTATAAGCTCAATGACAAGAGTCCTCCTTTTTATAGCCGAGTCCGAACGGCGTGCCGCAGTGCGACACCTCTTTAGAGAGAAGTTTTACATGGCATAGTACCTCACAAATGTTGCCAGCATTAGGAGGAGAAAACCACCGTTGAACATTTTTTCTGATGGTCTCGCCGGGATTCGAACCCAGGCGTTCAGCGTCATAGGAGGACATGCTAACCTCTGCGCTACGGTGATATACGGAGCCACAACCTTACTCTCACCAAACTTGTTGATTGAGCGACTCCAACGTTCCGACAGAAGTGCCATGGGGTCATCTGTAGAGCGATTTCTGCGGAACCCATACTGTTGGTCGCTAAGAAGGCCATTAGACTCTAAATACCTCACAAAATGGTGATTAACCATGCTCTCCATTACCTTGGAGAGAGCGGAGCATATCGCAATTGGCCGATAACTCACAGGGTTGTTTGCCTCACCCTTCTTGGGTATTGACTGAACGTTCGCAAAGTTCCAACGAGCCGGGAAGACTCCCGCACGGTAGGCAAGGTTGAAAAGGATGCGTAGTGGACGAGAGAACGTCGAAGAACACCTGCGTAAGAAAAGTGATGATATGCCATCCGGGCCCGGGGATTTATTTACGTCTAGTTTCTCAAGTACCCTTTTAACTCCACGAGTTCGAAAAAATATTTGGGACATGACGCCAGATAAATTTTCGAATGAGGGGATTGGTTGATTGCTATGCGGCAGGGAAGCGTTCCCTGCAAATATATCAGCCAACAGGTTAGCCTTATCAAACGGGTCAGTAAACGTTTGATTGTTCCTAACAAGAGTTGAAATAAATGAAGAACTATCCTTTTATTTTTATCACGAACTTAGTACGCGGACGCTGTTCGTAAGGAAATTTTTCGCGCCTAAGCACATTGGCACCAAAAGATCTTGCCTGCTTGCGCAGCAGTTCAGTATTGGCATTTTTATCCAAGCGCCAGTTTCTGAATGCAACCTCTTTCGATCTGACAGCAACTTTGCATGTTTGGTTAAACCAACTTTTGTCGTCTGATTTAGCCGTTATAGTCTTAACTGGAATGTCATCATTCCATTTAAAATTATCTTCTGAATCATTTCAGCAGTAGCATCCATTGAGCTGAAAGAATCCATTGAGCTCAGTTCAATGTGCTTTTTCGTACAAAAATATTGACCGCTTCGGGACTGGGGAGGAAGCAGTACGAAGAGCAGAATACGAAAAAGA
The DNA here is from genome assembly GCF_963082655.1 of Stomoxys calcitrans. Lineage (NCBI taxonomy): Eukaryota > Metazoa > Arthropoda > Insecta > Diptera > Muscidae > Stomoxys > Stomoxys calcitrans. Next base: position 153,307,069 of record NC_081556.1, on the reverse strand, counting down.
TGCTGAAACAATATCGTGATTTCGACAGACGGACATGGGTCCAGAATATTAAACTCTTTGGAATACCAGACAAACATTTTGAGGTGTTACAAAGGGAATGACTAGGTTAGTATACCCCAATCCCATAGTGGTGGGTATAAAAAGAATTTTTTTTTTATTTTAGTTTTTTTCAAAAAATTAAAAAAAAAATTTTTAAGTTTAAAACAAAAAATTTCTACGCCAATATTTAGATATAAGACCCACATACACCGAATACCCGATTTTAATTCTTGAGAAATTGTCAGGCTTAATCCAAATCAAAAAGAAACTTTTTTTAAAAAAGAGATTAAATATTAGTAAATTTTTTATCGGTAAATATTTTTCCACAATAGGTTGCCCAAAAAGTAATTGCGGATTTTTGTAAAGAAAGTAAATGCATTTTTAATAAAACTTAGAATGAACTTTAATCAAATATACTTTTTTTACACTTTTTTTCTAAAGCAAGCTAAAATTAACAGCTGATAACTGACAGAAGAAAGAATGCAATTACAGAGTCACAAGCTGTGAAAAAATTTGTCAACGCCGACTATATGAAAAATCCGCAATTACTTTTTGGGCAACTCAATATTTTCGGTCTCATCCCAGTCTTTTGATTTTGTCCAAAATTATGAATCCAATTAAAGGTTGGTTACGCTCTAGGTATCCTTGGGTTTGTTTGATGCCCTAAAAATTTTTATAGTATTTTTGGGCTTATCAGTGTAGGAACAATCATTTGTAGTAGTTTTTTTTTTAATGACAGAGAAATTGAGACTTGAGCCATATGGGTCTCAAATATCGACTACAAGGTCATTCATAATGACAAAAATGCTAGATGTAGCAAACCCATGTGACCCAAGTATTATATTTCTTTAACTCTGATAAATTGTTTTGCATAGAAGAATAAATAAGTAAATGAGGACTTTTTTTCTTAGTCAACCACAGTTTCTATGTTTAAATGCCCCACCACTAATGTCTGAAGAAAGCACGTAAAATAATGATGCTGCCTGCTACAAACAAACGAAAAATGATAACAACAACATGAAGAAGAAGCAAAGCCAATGGAAAAGTTTATGGTCGGTTGTTTCAGTAGTAGTGACAGCAGCGGCAGCAGCAGCAGCCTACTTTCAAAAGTAAAAGACGTAATCAACAACACTAAACGCATAACAGCAACGACGAAAAACAAAACAAAAACAGTAGCATAGTTTAGGGCTTGGGAATGGACCATAAACTAGGGCATAGCATTTGGTGGATTTTAAATAAAACAATTGAATTATGACCCAACATAAAAGACTATGAGGAAGAAGCAGCAGCACCATCAGAACTTGGAAATTTTAAACGCTTTCACTTGGTCTCAGACTAGAAAGAAGATGTTGAAACTGATGCTGAGACGCAAAGAGCAAGTTCTAGATTACGACAAGTTTGCTCTTCTTTAGCGATTACTAATGAAATGTTTAAGAGCCATAAACTGGCCTTAAATTAAGTTTTTAAGAAAATGAGCACAGAATGCTTTCGAGGATGCCCAAGCTAAAAAGAGTGGCCAACAAACAGTGGTGGTCGATGATTCATTTTGGGGTCCCGGTTTTTTTTGTTTTGTTTTTCTTTAGCCTGTTAATGAGAAAACTTTAAAGGTGAAAATGAGGGGTATTTTTATGATATTTGGGACTCGTAAAAAATGTTTATGCCATAGATAATTTGAGGCATGAAACTTTATAGTTTTTAAGTTGTTTTGTTTGTTTGTTGCTTTTCTTCGGCTCGAGAATTTTAAAGTTTAGAAAACATTTTTGGTTCTTCAAAGGAAAAAAATTTAAGACGATAGATGGTGATAGAGATAGATGAGTTAATAATAGCAAATAAAAGTTAAACAATTACATATATTGGGTTGCCCAAAAAGTAATTGCGGATTTTTTAAAAGAAAGTAAATGTAGTTTTAATAAAACTTAGAATGAACTTTAATCAAATATACTTTTTTTATACTTTTTTTCAAAAGCAAGCTAAAAGTAACAGCTGATAACTGACAGAAGAAAGAATGCAATTACAGAGTCACAAGCTGTGAAAAAATTTGTCAACGCCGACTATATATGAAAAATCCGCAATTACTTTTTGGGCAACCCAGTAGTTGGTACACTCTTCTCCGCTAGAATAGTTATTTGTGCAAAATGGGGGTGTTAAACTGCGTATAACATCCAAGAGTTTCATAGGTTTAAGAAAATTTCATGAAATTTTCAATGAATTTTATACAATAAATTGCTTTTCCTGTCTTTATCTCAAATTTAATAATACGGAAACTTTATCTTTTGTGCATACATTGCTCAAATTGGCAAAGTGTTCCCAAGTTGAGTGAAATTAGAATTATTAATGAATTGAAGCTACAATACCTTCTCGCTTCTGCTCTTTTTTAAAAAAACATTACTCCTTTATCGGAGACTGAAGCGATATGAAATCCATTAAACGCTACAAATAAACCACTTTAACTTCAAACGAAACACATCCCTTTTTATACCCACCATCATAGGATATGGCTATACTAATCTAGTCATTTCGTTTGTAACAGCTTGAAATATTCGTCTAAGACCCCATAAAGTATACAAATTCTTTATCGTCTCGTTGTTCTGAATCAATCTAGTCATGTGCGACCGTCCGTCTGTCGAAATCACAATAGAGGTCGAACGCGTAAAGCTAGTCGCTTGAGATTTTGCACAGATACTTCATATCAATGTAGGTCGTTGGGGATGGCAAATGGGCCATATCTGATCAGATTTAGATATAGCTCCCATATAAACCCATCTCCCGATTTGACTTCTTGAGCTCCTGGAAGCCGCAATTTTTGTCCGATTTGGCTGAAATTTTTGCAAGTAGTGTTTAGTTATGACTTGCGATAACTGTGTCAAGTACGGTCCAAATCTGTCTATAACCTAAAGTAGCTCTCGTATAAATCAATCGCCCGATTTGACTTCTTCAGCCTTTACAAACCGCAAATTTCATCCGATTTGGCTGAAATTTCGCATGTAGTGTTCTGTTATATCATCCACCAACTGTGTCAAGTACGGCCAAAATCGGTCTATAACCTGATATAGCTCCTCTCGATGATCTCTCGATCATCCTTGTTCGGTTCCTAGAAACTTTAATTTTTGCTGGTTTGACAAAAGTTTGATATGTAGAAAAAAATCATGCCCTTCAACTAAATTAATGTTGTATAAATTTTTGCAGAATCCATGGTGGTGGGTTCCCAAGATTCGGCCCGGCCGAATTTAGCAGGCTTTTACTGGTTTTGTTATCATTTTGGGTTTCTTTTCTCTTACAATCTGTAAATCAAACCAAAAGTAATGAAGTCCAATTGCAGAAAGCTCACAGGATAATACAGGAGGCAACTGTGGTGCTTAGGAGAACCTTTATGATTATGAGGCGGAATGTGTTGAACTGAATATGTACATGAATACAAAAAAAAAAAAAAAAATAAAAACGTGCTATGTTGGGTCGAGCCGAACCTTAGAATTAACCCAAACTAATCTATTAATGAAAATTATCTCAACTCCGAATCTGGATAGGAAAAATTTTACAACAAAAAAGTTATTGGGTTGCCCAAAAAGTAATTGTCGGTAATATAGTAGTAATATAGTCGGCGTTGACAAATTTTTTCAACGGCTTGTGACTCTGTAATTGCATTCTTTCTTCTGTCAGTTATCAGCTGTTACTTTTAGCTTGCCTTAGAAAAAAAGTGAGCGAAATTTTGTTTACATTTGTTTGTTTGGCGTCAATTTTAATATGGGTACCACATGTATTGAAAGAAATTCATTTAACAAACCGAATCAACGCTTGTGATATGCACCTTAAACGCAATGAATTCGATCCGTTTTTAAAACGAATCATAACTGGAGATGAAAAATGGATTGTTTACAACGTTACGTTAGTCGAAAACGATCATGGTCCAAGCATGGTGAACCAGCTCAAACCACTTCAAAGGCTGATATCCACCAAAGGAAGGTTATGCTGTCTGTTTGGTGGGATTGGAAGGGTGGGGTATATTTTGAGCTGCTTCCAAGGAACCAAACGATTAATTCGGATGTTTACTGTCAACAATTGGACAAATTGAATACAGCCATCAAGGAGAAGCGACCAGAATTGGTCAATCGTAAAGGTGTCATATTCCACCAGGACAACGCTAGACCGCACACACCTTTGGTCACTCTCCAAAAACTGAGTGAGCTTGGCTGGGAACTTTTGATGCATCCACCATATAGCCCTGACCTTGCACCATCATACTGCCATTTATTTCGATCTTTGCAGAACTCCTTAAATGGTAAAACTTTCGGCAATGATGAGGCTATAAAATCGCACTTGGTTCAGTTTTTTGCAGATAAAGGCCAGAAGTTCTATGAGCGTGGAATACTAAATTTGTCAGGAAGATGGCATTAAAGTTCATTCTAAGTTTTATTAAAAATGCATTTACTTTCTTTTAAAAAATCCGCAATTACTTTTTAGGCAACCCAATATTATATTAAAACAAGATTTGGACCAAATACTTATAAGTACAGTAGCTATATCTTAAAATAAACCGATCTGAACCATATACGACACGGATGTCGAAAAGTCAAACATAAGTCACTGTGTCAAATTTCAGTGAAATCGCATTATAATTGCGCCTTCTATGCGGCCAAAACTTTTATTCGAGATATCGGTCTACATTGTAGATATATCCAAATCTGGACCGATTTGGTCCAAGTTGCTGTAAAATGTCGAAGAGCCTAACACAAAGCACTGTATCAAATCGGACAATAAATGCGCCTTTTATGGCCCCAAAACTTAAAACCGAAAGATCGGTCTATATGGCAGCTATAACCAAATCTGGACCGATCTGAGCCAAATTAAAAAAAACAAGACCCAAGATCGATTTATATGGCAGCTATATCAGATTATGGACCGATTTGAACCATATTTGGCACAGTTGTTGGATATCATAACAAAACACGTCGTGCAAAATTTCATTCTGATCGGATAAGAATTGTGCCCTCTAGAGGCTCAAGAAGTCAAGACCCAAGATCGGTTTATATGGCAGCTATATCAGGTTATGGACCGATTTGAACCATACTTGGCACAGTTGTTGGATATCATAACAAAACACGTCGTGCAAAATTTCATTTCAATCGGATAAGAATTGCGCACTCTAGAGGCTCAAGAAGTCAAGACCCAAGATCGATTTATATGGCAGCTATATCAGGTTATGGACCAATTTCAACCATACTTGGCACAGTTGTTGGATATCATAACAAAACACGTCGTGCAAAATTTCATTCTGATCGGATAAGAATTGCGCACGCTAGAGGCTCAAGAAGTCAAGACCCAAGATCGGTTTATATGGCAGCTATATCAGGTTATAAACCGATTTGAACTATACTTGACACAGTTTTTGGATTTCATAACAAAACACGTCGTGCAAAATTTCATTCCAATCGGATAAGAATTGCGCACTCTAGAGGCTCAAGAAGTCAAGACCCAAGATCGGTTTATATGGCAGCTATATCAAAACATGGACCGATATGGCCCATTTACAATACCAACCGACCTACACTAATAAGAAGTATTTGTGCAAAATTTCAAGCGGCTAGCTTTACTCCTTCGGAAGTTAGCGTGCTTTCGACAGACAGACGGACGGACGGACGGACGGACGGACGGACGGACGGACAGACGGACGGACATGGCTAGATCGACATAAAATTTCACGACGATCAAGAATATATATACTTTATGGGGTCTCAGACGAATATTTCGAGTAGTTACAAACAGAATGACGAAATTAGTATACCCCCCATCTTATGGTGGAGGGTATAAAAAGATGTCGAAGGGCCTAATGCAACTCTCTGCCCCAAATTTCAGCAAAATCGGATAATAAATGTGGCTTTTATGGGCCTAAGACCCTAAATCGGAGGATTGGTCTATATGGCAGCTATAACCGAATCTGGACTAATCTGAGCCAAATTGAAGAAAGATATGGAATGGCCTAATGCAACTCCCTGCCCCAAATTTCAGCAAAATCGGATAATAAATGTGGCTTTCATGGGTCTAATACCCTAAATCGGACGATCGGTCTATATGGCAGCTATATCCAAATCTGGACCGATCTGAGCCAAATTGAAGAAAGATGTCGAAGGGCCTAACACAACTCACTTTTCCAAGTTTCAGCGAAATCGGATAATAAATTCGCCTTTTACTGGCCCAAGACCGTAAATCAAGAGATCGGTTTATATGGCAGCTATATCCAAATCTGAACCGATATGAGCCAAATTGAAGGAGGATGTCGACTGGCCAAACACAACTTACTGTCCCAAATTTCAGCGAAATCGGATAATACATGTAGCTTCTATGGCCCAAGACCCTAAATCGGCGGATCGGTCTATATGGGGGCTATATCAAGATATAATCCGATATAGCCCATCTTCGAACTTAACCTGCTTATGAACAACAAAAGAATGTGTGCAAAGTTTCAGCTCAATATCTCTATTTTAAAAGACTGTAGTGTGATTTCAACAGACAGACGGACGGATAGGCGGACGGACATGGCCATATCGTCTTAGATTTTTACGCTGATCAAGAATATATATACGTTATAGGGTCGGAAATGGATAGTTCGATATGTTGCAAACGGAATGACAAAAAAAATATACTCCCATCCTTTAGTGGTGGGTATAAAAAGACTAGAAGGTGATAGAGGGTCTGACGTCGGAGAATTTCTGCTATTACTCAAGGGCAAGTCGAAGAAGATGGCCCTCCACGCTGTAATGCGAGAAGTTGAGACGTCTCTCCATCTGAAGGAGTACGATAGTGGTGGCCTTCTCAAATTTTGAGAGGGCATTTAACAACAAGGAGATGGGTAGAGAGCCACCGCCCTGAGTCGTACGGGTAACCAGAATACGGCCATGGCTCCCTTCTGGGCACTATGGATGCCGTAGGCAGACTGAGTAGTTTTTCAGGAGACAGGGACTGGATTGGGGCTGCCCGTCTGTCCGTCCGACCGTCTGTCTGTCGAAAGCACGCTAACTTTCGAAGGAGTAAAGCTAGCAGCTTGAAATTTTGTACAAATTCTTCTTATTAGTGTAGAACGGTTGGGATAGTAAATGGGCCAAATCGGTCCATGTTTTGATATAGCTGCCATATAAACCGATCTTGGGTCTTGACTTCTTGAGCCGCTAGAGGGCACAATTTCTGTCCGATTTGGCTGTAATTTAACATGATGAGTTCTACTACGGCTTCCAACAACTGTGCTAAGTATGGTTTAAATCGGTCCATAACCTGATATAGCTGTCATATAAACCGATCTGGGGTCTTGACTTCTTGACTCATTAGAGGGTGCAATTCCTATCCGATTTGGCTGAAATTTTGCATGATGTCTTCTGTTATGACTTCCAACAACTGCTCCAAGTACGGTGTAAATCGGTCCATTACCTGATATAGCTGCCATATAAACCGATCTGGGGTTTTGACTTCTTAAGCGTCTAGAGAGCGCAATTGCTATCCGATTTGGCTGAAATTTCGCATGATGTATTCTATTATGGCTTCCAACAACTGTGCTGAGTATGGTTCAACTAGGTCCATAACCTGATATAGCTGTCATATAAACAGAACTGGGGACTTGACTTCTTGAACTTCTAGAGGGCGCAATTCCTATCCGATCTGGCTGAAATTTTGCATGACGTATTTTTTAAATTTTGCACGACGGATCCTCTTATGACCATCAACATACGTGTTTATTATGGTCTGAATCTGTCTATATCCTCATGCAGCTCCCATATAAATCCATCTCTCTATTTTATTTCTCGAGCCCCCAAAGAACGCAATTCTCATTCGAATTGGCTGACATTTTACACAGGTCTCCAACATATAATATAATTGTGGTATAAGCCAGACCATATCTTGATATCGATCTAATAGCAGAGCAAATCTTTTCTTATATCCTTTTTCGCCTAAGAAGAGATGCCGAGAAAAGAACTCGACAAATGCGATCCATGGTGGAGGGTATATAGGATTCGGCCCGGCCGAACTTAGCACGCTTTTACTTGATTATATATAAATTCGTTGTAATTGGTATTTCTTACAAAACAAATTAACATTTCCTTTGACCTTCATTGATGTTTGTTTGTCTTTCAAATTAATAAGACAGGTGATTTTTACAAAATTTGCATAGCACTCAAGTGTAGACCTCAATTCAAACATAATATTTATTGCCCACATACACTTGCTCGAATTTTTTGTCCTTACACTTCCTTTGTTGCTGCTACCAAGCCAAAAATAAAATGTCAATACTACAGCAAATATTCCAGGAAAATCTAACATCACTCAAGTGAATGCAAAAACATTTATTTATCTAAGAAAAAACAAAGAGAAAACAATATTTCTTTGAAAGAAATAGAAAAAATTGTAGATAGAAGTATTTTAGTGGGGGGGAGGAAAGGCAATTTTTAGCCTACTTTGGAAGTTTATGTTCATTTTGTGCCTACCATTGTTATTTATGCAAACGGAGACAAAAGCCCAAAAAACCTTAGCAACATTTGTTTTCTGATTTGTATTTTCATCTCTCTTCTTTGTTTTTCTCACTTCTGTCGATTTCAGCAATGCGGAAATTTAATTTATAAAAAATTCAACAATGTCATTGAGAGCCTTGGCCAACAACAGCAAGAAGGACACGCCGGCAAGGTCGTCAGAGCAACAGCAAAAGCAACACCAGCTACAAGACCAGAAATACCAGCAGTAACAAATAAAGACCTCTCCCTACGTTTTAGGGTCGGTTTTAACAAATTTAAAAAATCACAACCCACACCACAACAAAAACAAAAACAGAAAAGTTTAAAAACAAATCCTAAAGCATGCTTTTAGGCTTTCGCTTTTAGTGTGTGTGTGTGTGTGTGTGTGCGCTGGAGTGAATTGTAAGTTCAAAGAAAAAACAAAAAACCTATGAAAGCGTGCATGTACTGTCTGTGAGAGAGAGTGTAAGTGTCAGTGTGTGCGAGTGTGTATGGGGAGCGTGTCGGTTGAATTACACCCCTGAGAGTCTTTACACAACAGCTCAGCACAAAGGACATTACCGGTTGTGAGGAGCTAAAAACAAGCAAAAAAAAAAAAAAAACATCGACAGAATGTAACAAAGCAGTGAAAACCCAAAATGAAATGGAACATTAGAAACCATTGTAGCCGGTACTAATTTGGCAAAAACAAAAAGGCCAACGAGAGAGAGAGGAACACAAAAAAAAAAAACACCGTTAGTTAGCACTTTCTTAGCATCCTTGTTCGCTGGCCCCCAAAACATCGTTTTCCACCTTGTCCAACGGGCCATTGGGCTTATTAAACAACATTTGGACATAGTCATCGGAGCTGTTCACCTCAGATGAAGCCCAGTGAAATTGAATTATTAAATAAAACGGCAGCGTAGAAAAAAATATCAAACAAAAATCCATTTAATTGAATTGTGAAAAAAGGCGAGAAGCCAAAAAAAGCACCCCATTTTTCTTCTCGCCTATCAACTCAAACCCCTCCTTTGGCTTTGGCAACAGTGTCACCTCAGTGTATGTGCAGTGAATATATATTTGGTGAAAATCAAGAAATACCCGAAAGAGTCATCGCCTCCCCCACACCAAACAAAAAATCTAAATAAGCCAAGTAATGTCTTGAATTCTAATTTGTTAACGGCATTTAGCGCGAAAAGTGTTTAGTGTTTCCTTTAGAAAAATCAACAACAAGAAAACGATAGAAATCACCCTGCCCCTTCTTTAGACAAAACCAACAAAAAGTCTCTTTTGAATAACTCCCCCAAAAACAAAAACTTTCAACATCATCCACCCCTGCAATATGGACCACCGTCGCCAGTACGAGTCACAGGAGCTGCAGCAGCAGCAGGAGTTGGATGTTGTAGACCATCACAGCCACCAGCCTCTAATGCCTGTCTGCCAGAGTTCTCATCTGCCCCCAGCGTCTTCATTTACTACCACTTATCATCACCATAAGACGCGGAGACATTATTTTCCTCGCTGTGGATTAGTTTTGTTAATTTTCCTGACTGTGATTAAAGGTGAGTGGAATATGGGGGGGCACCTCAGGGCACAGTGGGCTTTTTTTTAATGTTTTAATAAGATTTTTTGATTATCTACCAATTTTCGAGGCATATTATCAAATTTGTAATACAATTATTAAAAGATTTGAAGTTATTTGCCAGCATATTCGAAATATTTGTGTAAACTCTAAAAGGAAATGGGAAGAATTTTAGACATACGAAGGACAATTTACTCAATGTCACGCCTTATTATGCTTATTTCGTTGTAAGAGAAACAAATTTAAATGGGAAAGTTTGTTTGGGAAATGCTTTATACTTAAACAAGTGAAAGCGTGCTAAGTTCGGCCGGGCCGAATCTTGGAAACCCATTATTATGGATTCTGCTAAAAATGTATAAAAACTAAATTTGTTGAAGGGCATAATTTTATTCTACATAACAAACTGCAAAACTAAAGGCAAATCGGAAAAAAAATCCGACTCAAGGAGTCAAATCGCCAGATAGTTTTATATGGGAGCTATACCAGGTTATAGGCCGATTTGGGCTTTATTTAGGTTCTTAAAAGTGATAACACAACACTACATGCAAAATTTCAGCCGTAATAGAACATAATGCAAAATTTTAGCCAAATCGTACAAAATTTGGGGCTTTCAGGGGCTCAAGAATTGAAATCGGGAGATCAGTTTATATGCGAGTCTAGCTGAACCGGGCCCGCTCCGCTGAGCCTTCTTTAACTCCCCAATATCTGTTTAGGGTGAGGACACTTCGTCCTGAATGGGGATATCGAATTCATGCCATTGTAGCCTATGACGCTAAACGAGTTCGAATCCTGTCGAGAACATTGGACAAAGCAGTGGTTGGCAACATTTGCGAGAAACAATGTCATGTATGGTCATTTAAAACATTTTCCCCAAAGAAATATCGCACTGCGGGACGCCGTTTGGATTCGGCCATAAAAAAAGTTCCCCTATCATTGAGTTTAAACTTGAATCGGAAAGCACTTATTGATGTGTGAGAAGTTTGCCCCTGTTCGGTTCCTGGTGTTTTTATAAATTAGGGTAATGAGAAGTGCTTTTTAATGGAGGGATGTTTCGTCTCAAATATGGATATAAAATTCGTGCTGGACTTCCACATCCCTTTAATTTGAGCCCCATATTGCCATGGCCGGTAAATATGAACGGTTTGGTGGGTGTTTTGGGGCCGGGGCGCCCACCGGCCCTTTGCACTGAAAATAGATATCAAATTCGTTCTTTATTCCCAACGGAAATGAAGTTCAGTTACACACACTTGGTTCCATAATTGGATGTCAAATTGTTTTCTATTTTCAAATACCTTCCATTTGAGTCCCATATTGTCATAATGGGTCAAAATTCCCATTTGACGTATCTTTGGGAGGAAAAGCGCCACCTAGACCTGAACGAAAATTTTAATGTCACATTCGTAATCTACTCCCAAATACCTTTAATTTAAGTGCCATATGGCCATGGTCGGCTTATATGCCCATTTGGGCGTATTTGGGGATGGGCGACCACCCATTACTTGAACCTAATCTTTTATGCCATATTAGTAATCTACTGCCTAATACTTTTTATTTGAGTTCCATATTGACATGATCTTCAAATATATCTGTTTAGAGGAGTTTTGGGGTTGGGGACTGTATACTTGGTCCCAAATTTAATACCAAATTCGTTTTCTGGTCTCCAATACCTTTCCTTATTGTGCTCATCGGACCACTTTCGAATGTGGGTGGCATTTTTGGGGAAAGGGGGAGGGTCCGCCTCCACCCGATATCTAAAAATTATATAGCCTATGTTTCCCTTCACACAAACGTACTTCGGTTTTAGAGTTGAACGGCCCGCTGGGTACTTGGACCCAAATTTTAATACCATGTTCGTTTTCTGGTCTCCAATACCCTTCATTTGATACCCTTGTTGTGCCCATCGGACCACTTTCGGATATTAGTGGCGTTTTTGGGTTCATGGTTGGCTCCGCCTCCACCCGATATCTAAAAATTATAAAGCCTATGTTTCCTTTCAGACAAACGTAAACAGTCTATGAAAATTTTAAGAAAATCGGTTCAGCCAAGTATCATAAAGTCAAAATGGGTCTAATGGCGTTTTTGAGGGGTGGCGTGACCCCCTTTACTTCGATTTAATTTTCTTTGCCAGATTCGAAATCTACTCCCAAGTACCTTTCATTTGAGCCCCATATTGAAACGAACGTCCAATATGTCTGTTTCGCGTAGTTTTGGAGTTCGGGCGGCCCGATGGGTACTTAGACTCAAATTTTAATGCCATATTCATATTCTATTCTCCAATACCTTAGAACCATTTTTTTTATGAAATTCGTACACTACTCTCCAATACCTTTCATTTGATACCTATGTTGTCTCGATCGGTCCATTTTTGATTTTGGGTTGTGTTTTTGGTATCAGTGGGAGGGTCCGTCCCCCTTCCGATATCGACAAATTATATAGCCTATGTTTCCTTCCAGACCACCCTAAACAATATGCGAACATTTCGAGAAAATCGGTTCTGCCGTTTTTCAGTTTATACGGAACAAACAAACCAAGTTCCATAGAACCGTGTTTGGCTAATGTGTCCGTTTAGGGCATTTTTGTGGGAGTGGGGTGACCCCCCATACTTTGACATGAATTTGTATTCCAGATTCGTTATTTAATCCCGCAAACTTTTCATTTGATACCCTTATTGTCCTTATAGGTCCTCTTTTGATTTTGAGTGGCGTTTTTGGGGTAACGGGGAGGGTTCGCCCCCTTTCGTTATGAAAAAATTATTGCGCCTATTTCTACTTCCTGACCATACTTGTAATCTACTCCCGAATATCTTTTATTTGAGTCCCATATTGTCATGATCGTAAAATAAACCTATTTTAAGGGGTTTCAGGGGTGGGGCGCCCAGGGGTGGGGCGCCCTCCCCCGCCCACCCCCCTTTAAATTGGACCCAAATTTTATTATAAAATTCGTACTCTACTCTTGAATACCTTTCATTTGAATCCCATATTGTCCCGATTGGTCCACTTTTATTTTTGGGTAGTACTTTTGTGGTAAGGGGGAGGGTCCGCCCCCCTCCCGACATCAAAAAATTATATATACAAAATTTGCGGCTTACAAGGGCTCAGGATGTCAAATCATTGGTTTATATGGGAGCTATATTAGGTTATAGACTGATTTGGACCCTACTTGATACAGTTGTTGAAAGTCATAACAGAACACTACATGCAAAATTTCAGCCAAATCGGAAAAAAATTTAGGCTGGTAAGGGCTCAATAAGTCAAATCAGGAGATTGGTTTATATGGGAGCTATATCTAAATCTGATCAGATATGGCCCATTTGCAATCCCCAATGACCTACATCAGTATTAAGTATCTGTGCAAAATTTCAAGCGGCTAGCTTTACGCGTTCGACCTCTATCGTGATTTCGTCAGAGGAACGGACGGACATGGCTAGCTCGACTCAGAACGTCGAGACGATCAAGAATTTTTATACTTTATGGGTTCATAGACGAATATTTCGAGATGTTACAAATGGAATGACTAGATTAGTATGCCCCCTTTCTATGGTGATGGGTAAAACAAAAACTGTATTGGGTTGCCCAAAAAGTAATTGTGGATTTTTTAAAAGAAAGTAAATGCATTTTTAATAAAGCTTAGAATGAACTTTAATCAAATATACTTTTTTTCTAAAGCAAGCTAAAAGTAACAGCTGATAACAGACAGAAGAAAGAATGCAATTACAGAGTCACAAGCTGTGAAAAATTTTGTCAACGCCGACTATATGAAAAATCCGCAATTACTTTTTGGGCAACCCAATATATGGTGTACATTAACAACCACCAACAGTCACACTTAATAAGACTTAGATCGGTCCATAAATAGATACAGTCCCAATATAAACTTTTATGCTTTTTTCCAACATTTTATAACAGAATTTCATAATGTGATACCCTTTTGTTTGGTTGTGAATATTCATCTCTGGGGTCGTTTTTTATGACAATTAATTCAAATCGAAATTTTCCTTGGAGATGCATTGCATTCATTAAACATGTTTTTTTTTTTTTTTAAATCCATCTTATTTATGCAAAAACAACTTCCAATTAGTAACACTCAATTCAGATTATTTATTGTGAATGGCCTTTCACAGGTATGGTTTTAGAATTCTGTTTTCCAATTAAATAGCATTTAAATACCATGGTTTTGAATTTTGCATTTTGTAAACAAATATTTGCACAACCAATAAAAAATAAATGAAACTAAACAACGGCAAAAGAAAAAAATAAAACAAGTAAAAGTGTGCTAAGTTCCGCCGAGCCGAATCTTGTTAACCCTCCACCATGGATCACATTTGTCGGGTTCTTTGAATGACTTTTTCAAATATATATGAACTAAATCATGTTATTGACCGATATGGACCGTACATATCAGGAGGCCACTGTAGCGCAGAGGTTAGCATGTCCGCCTATGACGCTGAACGCCTGGGTTCGAATCCTGGCGAGATCATCAGAAACAATTTTTAGCGGTGGTTTTCCCCTCCTAATGCTGGCAACACTTGTGAGGAACTATGCCATGTAAAACTTCTCTCCGAAGAGGTGTTGCACTGTGACACGCCGTTCGGACTCGGCTATTAAAAGGAGGCCCCCTATCATTGAGCTTAAATTAGAATCGGTCTGCACTCATTGATATGTGAGAAGTTTGACCCTGTTCCTTAGTGGAATGTTCATGGGCAAAATTTGCAATTTGGACCGTACTTATCGTGGCTGTTAGATGTCATAGAAAACCGATAAGGAAGGGCCAAAGTCGGGCGGTGCCGATTGCATAATACCCTATACCTAAGCTATAAGTACAATGTGGTAGCTATATCCAATTCTGAACCATTGTTGATGGACTTCGGGGAGCAAAAATATGTTCAAACTGTAAAAACTACAATGGAAAAATTACAACATTATTGCAAATTACCCAAAATCTGCCGAATATATATATGGGAGCTATAACTAATACTGAACCGATTTCAGTAGTCATATCGAGGGTCCTTAGAAAAATCCTTTCTGCCAAATTTCGAGAGATTCGGGTAACAAATGACCATTTTATTGCATTATTACTGCAAATCGGATGAACATATATATGGGAGCTATATCCAAATCTGAACCGATTTCTATGAAATTCAACGGTAATGTCGGGAGCCATTAAGAAAATCTTTCCTACCGAATTTCAAGACAATCGGTTAACAAATGACCATTTTATTGCAGAATTACTGCAAATCGGACGAACATATATATGGGAGCTATATCCAAATCTTAACCGATTTTTTCCAATTTCAATAGGCTTTGTCTCTAAGCCGAAAAATATAACCATACTAAATTTGAAGACAATCGGATGAAAATTGCGACCTGCAGTTTGTACACAAATTAACATGGACAGACAGACGGACAGACGGATAGACAGACATGCAGACAGACAGACAGACGGACACAGCTAAATCGAATCAGAAAGTGATTTTGAGTCGATTGGTATACTTATCAAAGGGTCTATCTCTCTTTCTTTTGAGTGTTACAAACTAATTCACAAAGTTATAATACCCTGTACCACAGAAGTGGTGTAGGGTATAAAAACCATCTCCAAAATTTCAAGCAAATCGAGTAATAATTGCGACCTACAGAGGCTCAAAAAATCGGTTTACATAGCAGCTACATTAGGTAATCAAGCGATTTAGATCATATTTAGAACAAGTTGTTGGAAGTCGTGCCAAAAGGACATGTGCAAAATTTCAACCAAATTGGACAAGAATTGCGCCCTCTAGAAGCCCAAGAAATCTAATCGGGAGACCGGTTTATATGGCAGCTATATCAGCATGTGAACCGATTTGAACCATACTTAGCACAATAGTTGGAAATGTTATCAAAACTAAGATGAATTGAGTCTTCTAGAAGCTCAAGAAGTCAAGACCCAAAATCGGTATACATGACAGCTATATGAAAACATGGATCGATTTGGTCCAATAGGAAGAATTTGTGCAAAATTTAAGCGCCTAGTTTTACTCCTTGGTGAGTTAGCGTGCTTTCAAAAGTCAGACGGACGGACAGACAGACGGACATGGCTAGATCGACTCAAAATGTCACGACGATCAAGAATATATACAATTTATGGGGTCTTAGATGAATATTTCGAGGAGTTACAAACAGAATAACGAAATTAGTATACCCCCATCCTATGGTGTAGGGTACGAAAACATGTTTAACAGTGTTTGTAATTTGTTGTACAAATATAATTTCCATCCACATTTAGTCTACCAATTTTATAATTCGCAAATGTTGTCAAACAAATACTGCATTTTAAATAAGGGCTATAAATTTATTATAAAATTAGAGCATTAAAACTAGGATTTTTTTTAATTGCCTGCTAGAAATCATCAATCGAAAGTATCAAAGAAGCAAGAGAACAAGTAAAGTAAGATGAAAAAAACATATTAAAAAGAAATTTGCTTGAGATATTTCCTTGGATTTTGAGTTTCATCATTCAGCCTTGCCGTTTTTGGTAGATTTTATTCTCTTGGTAGGTCGGTAGGCTGATTCCCATTTTATGTTAGGTTTTTAAAACAAACAAGTAAGAGCGTGCTAAGTTCGGCCGGGCCGAATCTTTTATACCATCCACCATGGATCGCATTTTTCGACATTGCGCCTTGTAGGGGCTCAAGAAGCAAAATCGGGAGATAGGTTTATATGGGAGCTATATCAAGCTATTGATCGATTCAGACCATATTAGACACGTATGTTGAAGGTCATGAGAGAAGCCGTTGTACAAAATTTCAGCTAAATCGGATAAAAATTGTGCTCTCAAGAGGCTCAAAAGTCAAGATCCCAGATCGGTTTATATGGCTGTTAAATCAGGTTCTATACCGATTTACGCCATACTTAGCACAGTTATTGAAAGTCATAACAAGACACCTCATATAAAATTTCAGCCAAATCGGATGAAAATTGCGCCCTCTACGCAACAAAATTTCACCACGTGCAAAATTTCTATCAAATCGGATTAGAATTGCGCCCTATAGAGGCTCAAGAAGTCAAGACCCATGATCGGTGTATATGGCAGGTATATCACGGTCATTGAGTGGTGTAATACATATGTCACTATTAATTTTTGTAGAACAAAATATTGGTCTTTTTGGCAGATATATCCAATTATAAACCGATCTGAACCATATTAAGGTCGGATATTGTAAGGCCCAGAAAAAATTCACTGTGCCAAATTTCAGCGTAATCGGGTAATAAATAAAGCTTTTATGGGCTTCAGTTCCCTTATCGGCAAATCCGTCTATATGGCAGCTATATCTAAATATAGTCCTATCTGAACCATATTTAGGTCGTATGTTCGGAGGTCTTAACCTACTCACTGTGTCAAATTTAAGCGAAATCGGGTAATAAATAAAGCATTTATTGGCTTCAGACCCCTTATCGTCAGATCGGTCTATATGACAGCTATATCTAAATATGGACCGATCTAATCCTTATTTAGGACAGATGTCGGGAGGCTTAAAATAATCCACTGTTGCAAATTAATTAATTATAATCCAATTTCAGCGAAATTGTGTAAAAAATAAAACTTTTATGGTCTTCAGACCCTTTATCGGTAGATCGGTCAATATGGTAGCTATATCTATATGTAGCCCGATGTGAACATTATTTGTGTCAGTTGCCTTAAGCTGATCACTGTTTCAAATTTCAGCAAAATCGGATGAAACATTTTTTTTATGGGCATTAGACCCTTTATCGGAAAAACGGTCTATATAGCAGCTATAGCCAAATATGGTCCGATTTGGCCCTTTCAAGAACTTAACTAGCGTGCATTAAAAAGACGTATGTGCCAAATACCATCTCAGTATCTAAATTTTTGAAGGCTCTAGAGTGATTACAACAAACGGACGGACAGATGGACAGTCAGACACACGGACATTGTTAAATCGTCTTAGAATTTTATGACGATCCGAAATATATATACTTTGAAGGGTCGGAAGTTGATATTTCGATGTGTTGCAAATGAAATGACTAAATCAATATACCCCCTATTATACGGTGGTGGGTATAAAAACAAGTTAAAATGTGCTAAGTTCGGCCGGGCCGAATCTTGTTTACCCATCACCATGAATATGAATTATATTAGTTTCAAGAAATCATATCGGGATATGGGTTCTTAGGGGGGCCTCTATCACCATATTGACCGATTCGTATAAAACTTGGCACTGATGTTGTAAGTCATAAGATACGTTTTTTGGCCATATTTCAGCCGAATCAGGTGAAAATTTTGGCTTCTAAGGCTGAAGGCGTCAAATCCTGGAATTGATTTGTATGGGGGCTATATCAGTTTATTGACCGAATCATACTTGCATGGATGTTGCAAATCATAAGTCAAGTCATTATTCCAAACTTCAGCCAAATCGGTTGAAAATTGAGGCTTCTAGGGGCTCAAGAAGTCAAAACGGGAAATTGGTTTCTATGGGGCTATATCTGTTTATAAACCGATTCGGATTATACTTGGCATGAATGTTGGAAGCCACAACGCAAGTCTTTGGTCTTAATTTCAGCCAAACCGGATGAAAAATTAGGCTTCTAAGGGCTCAAGAAGTCAAATCGAGAGATCGGTTTATATGGGGGCTATATCCAAATCTGAACCGATATGACCCATTTGCAATCCTCAACGACCTACGTCAATAGTAAGAATCTGTAAAAAATGTCATGCAGCTAGCTTTACGCGTTCGACCGCTATCGTGATTTCGACAGACAGACGAATGGACATGGCTAGTTCGACTAAGAATGTCAAGATGATCAAGAATATATATACTTTATGGGGTCTTAGACGAATATTTCGAGGTGTTACAAACGGAATGGCTAGATTAGTATATCCCCATCCTATGGTGGTGGGTATAAGAAAACTAACAACACTAATGAGAGGTTTGTATCAATTAGCGTGAGAGCCAAATAATATCAACATTAACATGTGTCCTAGGATGATGACTTCTTAACAACTTCGTTATCCTGTGAGTTTTTATTAAGGTTTGGATAAAATTTTACATATAGGGTGATTCGATATAAAAAATGGCGATGGGCCTAACACAACTCACTGTCCGAAATTTCGGTGACATCGGACAATAAATGCCCCATTTAAGGGCCTAAAACTTTAAATCAAGAGAACTGTCTATTTGGCAGCTATATCCAAATCTGAACCGATCTGGGCCACGATGCAGAAGCTCGTCGCGGAGCCTAACTTAACGCACTGTCCCAAATTTCAGCAAAATCGGATAATAAATACGCCTTTTATGGGCCCCAAACCTTAAATTGAGAGATTGGTCTATATGGCAGCTATATCCAAATCTGGACCGATCTGGGCCAAATTGCAGAAAGTTGTTGAAGAGCCTTAGACAACCCACTATCCCAAATTTCGGCGAAGTCGGATAATAAATGCGCCTTTTATGGGCTCAAAATCTTATATCGAGAGATCGGTCTATATGGCAGCTATATGCAAATCTGGACCGATATAAGCCAAATTGAAGAAGAATGTTGAAGGGCCTAATTGAACTCACTCTCCTAAATTTCGACGACATCGGACAATAAATGCGCCTTTATGGATCAAAGACCTCAAATCGAGAAATCGATCTATATGGCAGCTATATCCAAATCTGAACCGATCTGGGCCATAGTACAGAAATATGTCGAGGGACCTTACTTAACTCACTGTCCCAAATTTCAACGACATCGGACAATAAGTTCGCCTTTTATGGGCCCAAAACCTTAAATCGACAGATCGGTCTATATGGTAGCTATATCTAAATCTGGACCGATCTGGGCCTAATTGAAGGGTGGTGTCGAAGGGCCTTACACCACCCAGTATCTCAAATTTCGGCGAAGTCGGATAATAAATGCGCCTTTTATGGGCTCAAAATCTTAAATCGAGAGATCGGTCTATATGGCAGCTATATCTAAATCTAGACCGATCTGGGCCTAATTGAAAGGTGATGTCGAAGGGTCTTACACAACCCACTATCCCAAATTTCGGCGAAATCGGATAATAAATACGCTTTTTATGGGTCCATGACCCTACATCGAGAGATCGATCTGTATGGCAGCTGTATGCAAATCTGGACCGATTTGAGCCTAATTTAAGAAGAAAGTTGAAGGTCCTAACTCAGCTGACTGTCACAAATTTCAGCGAAATCGGATGATAAATGCGCCTTTTTTGGTCCAAATTGAAGACGGATATCAAGTGCCCCATCTCAAGTCATTGTCCCAAATTTCAGCAAAATCGGATGATAAATGTGGCTTTTATGGGCCTAAGACCCTAAATCGGTCTATATGGGAGCTATATCAAGATACGGTCCGATATAGCCCATCTTCGAACTTAACCTGCCTATGAACAAAAAAAATTTTGTGCAAAGTTTCAGCTCAATATCTCAATTTTTAAAGACTGAAGTGTGATTTCAGCAGACAGATGGGCGGACGGACAGACGAACGGACAAGCGGACAGACGGAAGGACAAATGGATGGACAGATGGACCGACAGACGGACGGACAGGGCTAGATCGTATATTTTATAGGGTCGGAAACAAATATTTCGATGTCTTTCGGTGGTGGGTATAAAAAAATTTCTTCGAAATTTGATTACATAGAAAATATTGCAAAATTAGCAAAAAATTTGTTTTCTTATGTAAAAATTCTATCAAAATTTGATTTTCTTTGGAAGTTCTACCTCCTTCTAAAATTTAACCAACATTTTGCCCCAAACGCTGTGTTTTGGCAATTGAGAAACTTTATGTCTAAACATTTTGAAATTTAAACAGTTTAAGATGATATCGATAAAGTCCAGTCAAAGGTTTTGGGGGTTTATCTTTACATTTCTCTTCGGTAGCAAAACTCCCTGCCTCAAGACTCCTTAACAAGACTGACACCAATCCGTTTTTTGCTTAATCCATGACCATTTTGTATCATCGGATAAGATTGGATGATTTCACTGTCCCCATCATTTGTTCGCTTGAAATGAGCAAAACATCCGGGATATCTTCAAATTCAATTTACTTGATTTCCCATTCAAATGTTTTTGTTGCCTTTCCTGACTTTGTTGTTGGTGCTTTTGTCCTTTTTGGTGTTTGGTGTGCACAGGCTCCAAACATTCAATGTCGGTGCAAATGCCTGAGTGTCATTTACATTTCGGTCTGCTGTTACAGGTGCTTAACATTTTTTTTATTATTGTTGTTGTTTTAGTTATTCGGCCTCATGTTGCGGCCGTGACACAAGGGCCATAAAAGGTCTCTCGGTATTTGATTACCAAAATGTATTCCGTATCACACAATCACTCCTTAGTAGCCCAAATGTGATATGGTCGTCACTGGTGACTGGTGTTGGGAAAATGGCTAAAAGAAATGGAATTTGTCTCTGTGAGTGGCAGGGAGCGATGGTGGGGTATTACCGGATGTGGACTAAATGTAGGATATTTATTTAAATTCTCCTTAAATTTGTCGTCGAAATGTCATTTGTTTGTTGGACATTTGTTTGTCGCAGCAAAAAGTAAGAAAACGATTTTTCCTGGTGCTAGT